>NC_049990.1:8376699-8395720 GCF_000003815.2 Branchiostoma floridae
TAAGGTCATGGGGATATTCGACGTCATCATGGAACGAACTTTTTGCATCAAGACAGCATCACCAAGAAAATGTGTTTTTGCACCAATACGTTAACACAAAACGCTCTTTTTTGTAAAAGGGGAACATGCGGCTCCAGCATCTTTTCTGAAGATGTGGCGTAAGTGTGAACGGTTGGCTTGAGGTTGTCCTTCCCCATATACTATAATGACAGTCAATGTTACAATTAAACTTACTTGATATAGTCCAGGCCGATCCTGCCGCGCTCCATCATGTCCACCAGTCGGCCGGGCGTGCCCACCAGCAGGTGGCACCCGCGCTCAAGGTCGCGCATCTGACCCCCGATGTCCGCGCCTCCATACACCACGCAGGGGCGCACGTGGGAACGGTAGGCGAACTGTGGCAAACAGAACAGGCCAGAGGTTAGGATTAACACTTGCGTGTGCATGAAATTATATGTGTGAGCAACGGTTACACTTTTAAACTTTTCATGCGACCATGAAACCATGACACCTCTAACATGAGCTTCCATTTTATCACTACACTAGAAAACGGTTTCAACTTTGTGAAAACCGCCTTTTCCATAATATCTTATATTTTTAAAGTTGTAAAGCAGAGTCCTCGTAAAAATAAATATATACAGTAAGCAGTACTATAATTAGTATATATGTCTGGGACATTTGAAACAAAACAATTTTTTTCTTCATTTTGTCTTACAACTCATGGTTTGTGTATATTCAATCTTCTCCAAAAGTAAATGGCTAGTACGCACTTTCTAATCTAAAATGTTATTTGAAACAAAGATTTTCTTCCAGACTGTGTTCCCCACCTTCTTGGACTCGTCGTAGATCTGTGAGGCGAGCTCACGGGTGGGCGCCAGCACCAGGGCCAGGGGGTATCGCTTCCTGCTGCCGCTGCCTCCGTACTGACGGCCATGCTGAAACACATCCAAATTCAAATTTAGAATTGATTTTGTAAAAAAGCAGACTTACACAGACAGGTAATAGCTGAGCCTCCTGAATTATGCATAGACTGTTAACAATAATCATCACATACAAATAATCCACCACACCTAGTCTACAAATTATTGTACAATCGTTAGACGAGTAGAAACAGACACAGGGCTAGCCAGTGTTCTCACCAGGATTTTTTCACAGCGTCAGGGCAGGGGTTCGGGGGCCGCCGAAGGCCCCCGGCGGGGTCCAGGGGCAGAGCCCCGTTGGGGGGCCCCAGGGGGGCGAAGCCCCCCGGAAGCTCTTGCATTTTAGGCTATTCAGAAGGCTTATTGTATCAGTTTTTAGGGGCATATCTACGATAATTGTAGCAGTTTGACGTAACGATACTTTGAGTCAAAGCATCAAAGACAACTAAAAACTCATAAACAACAAACTTTACTCAGCTCAACAGTACTCATAAATATTGTCCGGTTTGCCACCAACTTTTTCTAGATAAACAACTTTGACAGTCTCTGTTTCCATCGTATTTTTTTTCATCGTAAACAGAACAAAACACGCAGAAACATGTGCTCGGCACGGGGAATCCCCGGCCGACTTTCAAGTTCGCGATCGGCGGACGAATAATGCGTTCACATAAGAGGTGTCGGACGTAAAAACAACAAGAATACCTTTGCTTCCTTTTGATATGAGTTTTGGGCCCGCAAAATCTCCAAAACGGCAGAAATTTTCGGGGTAAAATACGGTAAAATTTGCTCTAAAAATGGCGGTCGTTGCTGTTGTTTATCCTAAACCAATGAGATCGCTAGCTTCCCCTGACGTCACAGAGACGCATCAGATCTCGCGAGAATTTTTTGCGAGATTTTACGATGTTTTCGCCGCCATTACCGCTAGCTGCCTGCATGCACGCACGATGTTTTCGTCATTTCTCAACGCAAATTTCTCGATCTTTGGAAGGTTTTAGATGATTTACAAGTATACTGCAACATAAAAGGGAATGTATACAAGTGCTATTTTTGTGCAAGTCCAAGAAGCGTTTCTTGCCGTTCCGATTTTAACCGGACTTGAACCGAAACTTTTTACAAGTTTTGTGCCGGTTCTCTGTTTACAGTACAGAACGCACGCCGCGCAAGGGGCGGTCCTGGGTGGGGGCTGCGAGATAGCGGTACGCGGGGTGCTATAAAACACCTCCCTTCGAGCTGAAACTTCCTGAAACAGCGGAGGCGCGTGCTTGGCACGTGCTTTCGCATTTTTACTACGGTATTTTTCCAGTTTTCCCCCATTTTTTTGCCGCTACGCTGGGTGAAAATACAGCGTAGCGGGCTTTTTACAGCGTCATTTTTCCAGCCCACAGCGTATCGGCCCGCTATGCTGAAAAGGCCTGGTGAGAACACTGCTAGCAAGAGACTTATGTGTAAGCATGTGAGTCATTGTACAGTCTCACAGAACAGTGAAGGAATGTTGTTTTTTGGCCGTCTCTGTCCTAACCATCTGCTACAACTAAGGTCAGCCTACTGACAGTTGTCCAAGTTCAACAACTGATACAAGATACATGCAAAAATGAACGAATGTATTTTACCTGTGGCAGTCCCTGAGGTCCGTTCTCATAGATCAGACTGAGAATGGGGATCAGGAATGCTGCAGTTTTTCCAGAGCCTGGTAGGGGGAATAATTACAATTACAACTTGTACACATGACCCAGTACAAATTTCAAAACACACACTCACATTCAAACGGAGAGAGAACTTCACTTCTTCGAAAAGTGATGACAAATGTCGTGTGCTTGCTCAGAAACAGCCTCTATTGTCGTGTGTCCACATGTGGATTCAGACAGCAGTTGGACAAATCCTCATCATGGCAGCACTTTGGGGCATTACGATTTATTTGCATGTCATAAAACCAATTTCAACTGTCCATTCCCATGAATTTCTTTCCAGGGACAAGAGAGTTTAGCTACATTCAGAGTATGTACGTACCGGTCTGTGCACAGGCCATCAGGTCTCGGTTAGCCCTAGCAATGGGGATGGCGTACTTCTGCACTGGGGTGGGCTTCATGTAGTTGGACAACTTGATGTTGTTACTGATGATCTCACCCAGGTCCAGATCAGTGAACTATTAGAAGAAACAAGAAAGAAATAAAGAAGCAATAAACAAACAACTTCAATGAACAGACACCAAAAATCAAACATGTGGGATCATTTCTTTTCAGCATGGGGACCCCAACTTAAAGATGCTTTAATCTTGCAGTGGTTCTATTTTGCAGGACATCTCCATGAAACCACATATGCATTAGAAACTTCACAATGAATATACTTTCATTGTATTACTACACTTGTACTACAGGACTGTTTTAACGGCAAATTTAAAATGCCGCAGAAAAATCTCTGAATAACTGCTAAATGCTTTGCTCTCATTGGTTGACCTGCTAATGGAGATGGGCAGTCAGGATTGGTTTATTGTACATACCTCACTAATGTGCTGTGGGCAGCTCTCCCCTGTAGCTTCCACAGGGATGTCCTCATACTTGTCAAAGTTGATGCCCGTGTTGCTCTTTCCAAACAGCTCCCTGTCAGATTGCAAAGCAAAAATCAGATGCACACATTACTACAATGATAAAACATTAACAGGACCAGACAATTATTTTTCAGAATAGGTGCACGAAAATGTTGGTACATGTAGGAATATTTGGGGCACATAAAGTAGACTAACAGTAAACCCTAATTACAAAGTTTACTGCCTCTCTTCAGAGATTGCATCTGAAATTCTAAACCTACCTTCGAAATCTTATAACAAGTAATAAACAAATGGATCATCTTTTTTTTTCCTACATTAAAATGTCAAAAGTATTATGTATACTGGTGTACATAAGTATGTTTACATGTTACCTACACAAATATCTTGGTCCAACTACAATCAAATATTAGGGGTACAGCACCTTTTTGGGTGCTCAAAAGTGCACAAGTACCCAGTATTTCCAACAATGATAGTACATATATGAATCCCCAAACCTTGAACAGTTGATACTGAAGTCTGAAAAACGACAATGTACTGGTACCTTTCCATGCGCTCATTCCGAGGAAGCGGCTTGCTCCAATCAGCGTCCTCGGGCGGAGGGTAGTTGTCTCCGCCCGCTTTTCGATCGTCGCGGCTCCAGCGGTTGTTGGACGGCTGCTCATTGCTGCGGTCCCAGCGGTTATTCTGCCGCCCTCCATCCCACTGGTTACCCCCGCCAAAGTTGCGGTTGTCCCTTCCTCCGAAGTTGCGGTTGAACCCCCCACCACGCCCTCCCTGGTTTTGGTACGGACGGCCGCCCCCGCGCCCGCCGAAGTTATTGAAGTTCTGCTGAGGAATCGCAGCATTCACAAAAGGAGGCGGGCCCGCAAAACCTTAATGGAACAGAGGGGCTCTAGATTAACAATCTTTGAACAGTTAAGATATTCTGTGTTCAACATGTATGGGGAATGGTGATCAAGATGAACTACACAAAATACCATGAGAAAAAAAATTTAAAAAACAAGAAAAACACAGGAGCAACAGACTTGTAAAGAGCAAAAATATAAATGCCATCAAAACTACTAGGACAAGATGTGCTAGTGCACGCCAAACTTGTCGATAGTAAAAAAGGAAAACTCAAGTTACGTAATGATAATTCCTTGTGCTTGTTGACATGTGGAATTTCCCAAGCAAGAGATAGAGGCAACATGTATAAAGGAATAGCAAGACTATTGCTACCTTTGCTATGCTAGAACAAACCTATGGCAACAGTCACCCAGCACTTTCACCAAACTCACACTGAACAGTAGGTAATAAGATTAACAAACAATCCTTTTCTTTGTTTTTTTCCATTGTTCTCCTACAACTTTCACTCTCTAAGTGGTTACATAGCTGTTTGTGTGTTTAGTTCATTCCACCCAGAAAGAGCAAGCATGCACTACTTCGCTCTCACCTCTGGGGCCCCCGAAGTTCCCAAAGTTGTCACGGCGTTGGAAATTCTGGAAGTTTCCACCGCCATACCCCGGGATCGCGGCCCCGTTGTAGGCGCCGAAGCCGCCATCACTGAGATGGGGCGCACCGCCATAGCCAGAGTCTATCATTAAACACAATGCCCAGACTTACTGTGTTGGCACCGAAGTTAAGTCTAACTATCCGGTCTCAAACTCAATAACTACTGCAACAGTGTTCTCCCCAGACTCATGTAGAGTGAGCAAAAACCAGTCTATCTATAAAAGGGGAATTTTGCCTCGTACTGTACAAGCTAAGTTTCAAGCCTGACATATCTATATGGCACAAACGAATATGTTCCAGTTCTACCTAACAGAAAACCTCGCGTATACAACTTTCAGAACAGAGTAACAACTGTTCAAATAACCAAAGACACTGTTTTCAACTAGAAATACTATTCTGTGGTGCCATTGCATAATATTTCTTTTCATGGCATTTCACTCTATACCAACTAGGGAGAACGCTGGTTCTCAAATACACATAGCACAAAATCATAAGCCACATTCAACATTTAGTTACTGAACACCACTGTACTTCACAGTGTATGAAGAAATGACATGAGAAAAGGGAGACAAAGTAAACAGGAAACCAAAGGACTACTGTTTTTTTTTATAATCTGCTACAAGTTTACTACTACTCTTATATTCTACTACTATTCTTGTATCTGAACTTTTCATGTAGTTCTAATTTTGCCAAATCTATGCATGTGCTGCTCCCAAATTAATCTAAATTTGCTGGACAATTTTGCGCTGGCAATTTTTTTCCCTATATCTACATCAAGAAAAGCTCCCAACTTTGATTTTCCCACTGCTAAATAGTGGTGAACAGCTACTCCTAAAGAGTTCATCTGAGTCAAGTCCTTTAGTTGACTTCTAAACAATAAAGCTTCCATGAACTCTCCATAGATTTGACTTAAGCCTAGCGATAGCTTTAAAAGTATGATCAGTACATCATATTTAGTTTGTTTCGTCTAGTAGAACTTCACGTAGAAGAGTTTGCTAAAAATGCAAGGAGATTTAAAAGCAGAAATCTGATTCAGAGATCCTTGTACTCATCAATCCTTTGCTTTCCATTTATAAAATAAAAATAAAAAATAAAAATCAGTTAATTGGACAGTGATCAGAAGCACACACAGACACACCGCACAGAAGTTATCACAGCAAAAACAGACACAGCCACACAAAGCAAGCCTAACAAATCGAACTGCGGGGAAAAAATAATCACTTACAAAAAATCAGACGAAATTTAAAAGCTTCACATGATGATGACGTATGTTATGATTATGATGATGATTAAACAATCAAACATGGTCAACATCTACTCACCCAACACTTTTCAATATTCGATTCGTAAATTTCAAATCATTCTTGAGAAATATTTGTGCATGTGAAGGAAAAGTTCATTTAGGACTATGCTTTTTGCACGGTGCTAAATTGGTCTAGGCTGGGAGAGAACACCACACCACCAGCGCTTACCCAAACGGTTGAACCCGCCAGAATTTGGGGGGCCAAAATCGTTGGTCTGACGGTTGCGCACATGAGGAGGTATGTACCTTCCCTTATCGACTGCAACAAAAAAAGGAAAAACAAAAGCACGATGAAGTGCTCATGTATAATACTAGATAAGAAAGTGTGAACTAGTACCTTGTCGTTGGGCGTTGCGCATCTGTGGAGGAACATAGCGCTCTAAAGGGCAGATAGAGAGGGTAAAACATTTGGTTGTTAACGATAACGACATGTTATTGCATAGGAAGGGCAAAGTGTCCTGGTATCGTGGCACATCCCATTCCTCATGGCAGATGACCTTCTCAGAGTGCTAAAGATGCAAAAGTTGGGTCATGCAAAGTGGTCAAGCTGATTTTGAAAATTTCATGCTACAGATAAGCCTGTTCATGGTGCAACTGCACATGTGAAGTGAGGTGCATTGTGGGTGGTGTTTCAAAGTTGAAGGCTGCTGGCAATACAGCCAAGGACATTAAATTTTGACATTTTGCATGTGCAGCTTGACCTGTGAACAGGCTAATAGCAATTCAGGCATTCCTTGCATCCTATTTCCCTGCACGAAGCTGCTGCTATTACAAGAAAAATACAATACTAATACTGTATACAAAATACACAAAATGGTTTAGCTTAAAACACAATGCACTGTAATGTTAATACTATACCACTTGTGATGTCATTTCAATAATTGTAGCAGAAGCCAAGCAACTGCATGACAATAGTTCATTTACATGCCAAATGGATTCAGGGGTAGTTTGCCTGACAAACAAGTTATTTTACACCAGTTTGGCTGGTTCTAAGTTAATCTAATTAGGGAATACTTACTTCCTCCACCTGCTCCTCCCTGCCCAGGAGCAGCGTTCAAGTCTAGGCCAGCCAACTGGAAACACAAAACAGTTCAAACATCAGGAATTAGATAGGACGTATCCAAAAATCACAGCAAAAATTATTTGAAGTTCAACTTCTAGAGACTAGAGAGTGAATAACAAACTATTGTGCAATCAGTGACAACAGACCACATGCAATTTTCTTGGAAACTTACTGGACAACATGCTAAAACCGGTGAACTCATATTTGGGATGATTGTTGCTTGTTTGCCTGTGTTAGCAAAGTTGGTATCAAATTTACTATCTACTATCAGAAAACCTTATTCACAATTGTCATGATACTATTGATAGACCAACATTCAAAAACCTGGCCAACCAAAAACATGATCATGTCACTATCAAAGTAAACATCAGGTAGATAGGACCTACTGTTATGTCTTCTCGAAGGGGTACATTAATAATTTATCTTCTAATTCTATATTTATAACCCAGACAGGAAGCAGTTGGGAAATATGTGTCAAACTCAAAGACTGGAATCAAGTAGAGGAAATACACCAGACAGTTTGGACTAGATTCACTAGAACTGATGGAGCTTGAATGGGATGGATCCCAGTTTACTACAACCTTGTGATTCATGACAAAAGTTAGAAGTTTGATGTGCTTGCTCAGAAACAGCCTCTATTGTCGTGTGT
Organism: Branchiostoma floridae; assembly: GCF_000003815.2. Taxonomy (NCBI): domain Eukaryota; kingdom Metazoa; phylum Chordata; class Leptocardii; order Amphioxiformes; family Branchiostomatidae; genus Branchiostoma; species Branchiostoma floridae. The sequence continues at coordinate 8,384,671 of NC_049990.1, forward strand.
CCACATGTGGATTCAGACAGCAGTTGGACAAATCCTCATCATGGCAGCACTTTGGGGCATTGCATGAACTGTAAACCTTACTCAAGAAGAAAATAGGTTTTCACAGTGCTCTACGTGCAAGGTTGACCAAAAAAAATTGCAAGCTCCATTTCTCGCCAATTTTTTTTCACAATGTAAAGAAACAACACACATATAACTTTGACAATGTAAATCTGAATGTCTGTATAAATAATATTGCACATTTCCTGTGAGAAAACCCTTAACATTCTTGGATCCAGTCATCATAGGTGGGCTAACTACTCAGAAAGTAAGTTGTCATCTTAAGACTGCATTGTCACTAATTACACAATTGGATAAATTCATTGTGACTCACTGAATGACCAATGGTATGACCAAATATCTGAGTGGAATAGAATGTTGCCCAACCACAAACAAAAATGTATGACACAAAGACAGTTTGACTTAATGTTGCTAACTTCCCTCGTTTTGTTGAAATCAAAGCATAAGAAAATTGAATAACTTCTATACGATTCTGTGGTATTAATTATTATGCTTATAAAATACCTGACCTACATATCTAGCATTTTCTGATGGAGAAACGTGTGTTATGCTCCACCACGTACAGAAAAAAGTATTTTTGGAACCCACGTATTGGGACAGCTATCCATACGATTTATAGAGGGAAACTTGAAGGATTTAAAGTCGGACGAGTTCTGGACTAGATACGATGACAACCCACGTGGCTACCCGGCGCTTGGACCGGTCAGCCAGCCATGCGTGTAGCCGGCGTCTCGGACCAACTGCCCGTCTCGATATATTTTTTTCGCAATCGTAGACAGAATTAGCCGAAATGAATGAATCCAGTAAAACAAAATATATCAGTACTAGTCTCTTTATGTATGAAAAACAGACATATTTGCCACGGATGGCTGAAATCGCAGCAAGAAAATGTTACCAATGGCGGACATTTTTTACCATCGTTCCCATTTTTGACAAATCGAGAAGACGGCGATGAACCGGCAAATTTAGAGCGGCGTAGAAATAAGGTTTTACCCCGTCAAATCCCCCAAAGTTTGGCCCAAACGTAGCCACATACCTGCTGATCTAGACTAGGTCCATTTTGTCTTCCATCATGACTCATAACTAGAAAATATCGTGGACGATTTTCTCCTTAAACTATCAGTGAACTGAAATTTTCTGAAATGGTCTAACAAAAAGATGGAGGCATCGGAAACTACTTATACCGTCGGCCTCTGACGTCACATTGAGTCACATGGTCTAAATAAGGAATGCTGATTGGCTAAAAATTCCTTCAGGGTAAAGGGTTACAGAAATTTTGTAAAAATTTATACAATATTTTGAGAAAAAAGAATTGCTTAACAAGTGAGCTATTTTAGCTGATGATATGACCAAAAATGTATTCATTTAAAACAATGAGTAGCTATTTAGAAAAAAGTCAAAATCTTGCATAGGTAATTACATCCGGGCATCTTTCTCTTTCCCAGTGTCGGCCATCACGGTGGGTAAAAATTTTGATGATATGTGTATTCCATCCGCCATCATCTCCCTTTATACACAATCTCCGAGACAAACATAAGTACCATCTGGTAGTAGAAAACATACAGTTTCAAGAAATCTGACTATTTATTCTTAAAACCCCTTTGTGAAGTATTACTCGTAGTTCTTTTTGAGCCTTCTGAAACCGGGAGGAGCTTGAGGAAAAGTATATGACAACATTCAACGTGGTTTGTGGGAGGGGGGCGAAGTCTGCTAGGAAGCCTGTCATCATTTTCTATTCGTACACTCGGTTCTTTAGAGGTCGAAAACAAAGTTGCCACGTAGGAACAGTCTGTGGAGTTTTCTAAACGTAAAGGTATTGGTGTAAAAGCAATAAAACTTCACTGAGCCAAGATACTCTGGTCAGGATGTGTCGCAAGAAAGAAAATATAAAGATCTGCTAACCTTGTCAGTAGTGTTTCTGTTACACCATGAACAGAATCATTTAAAAAAATCTGATGCCTACTTTCCTATTACTTTCGCCAATGTAATGTTTTTGGCTGTGTTTGTGTGCGTGTGTCTGTGTGTTTGTGAACAGCACATCTCGTTCAAGTTGTAGAGTAGAGTAGAGTGGTACTGCAGCAGAACTTTCAGTCGTGATACATTTATGTTTTCGACTAGTTTAATGATTTTTCAACCTCTTAAGCCCCCTCTGCCCCTCAAAAAGAGTACGGAAGAATTTGTTCGTATGTCATGGGGGTGGAGTGACTGAAACTATTGCAAGAATACAGAGTTATGCAGTTAAGAGGAATATTTGATTCATGTTGATTTAATGATTTTGTCCGTTTCAGTCTCAAGATGGGGCGTGTGATCCGAGGACAGCGTAAAGGTGCGGGTAGCGTCTTTACCGCCCACACAAAACATCGCAAGGGGGCTGCTAAACTCCGAGCCTTGGACTTCGCAGAGAGACATGGATACATCAAGGGTCTAGTCAAGGTAGGCATGTGACAAGTGTAAAAAAGCCTTAGAAAAAACACAGGTCTTGCATCTCCAGGCCAAAGGGTATGTCATTTATTGTACTAGAATTTATGTAGTCTGATAAAAGATTTTTTTACCAAAATGGAAGTGAAAAGAATTAACAAAAACGTACTGTACATTTGTACCACAATCAGTGAAATTTGCCTGTGTAGCTTTCCATATGTTTTGGCTACTGTAAATCTAAACATATTAGAATTGAAGTGGTTTTTACAGTGCCTCTCCGCCAGAACATATGACACTGCAGGCATTTGTTTTTTGTTATGAGGAATATGACATTCTTATGACCGTGAAATTAATAAAACACCAAAAAGTACAGTACTGATTTTCCAAGTCAACCACAAAAGAAGATTCCTAGATAAATGGATTTACCATATTAAGATCTATTTGATTCCAAGCCCAGATTTGTGCTAACTAAAGACTTCATTTGCCTTTTCCTTCACAGGATATTATCCACGACCCTGGCCGCGGTGCCCCTCTAGCCAGAGTGATGTTCAGGGATCCTTACCGGTACAAGAAGCGCACGGAGACATTCATCGCTGCCGAGGGCATGTACACCGGCATGTTCGTGTACTGTGGCAAGAAGGGTAGGTGGCTAGTCTGTGCTGGCATGATTTAGGTAAATATAGTGGACTAGTCTAACATGCTAACTGATGGTGGTGTGGTAGGCATCTATGTTATGATGACGGCACTCAATGGTAGCTTTGCTGTTGTCAGTTCATGGTGGCAGTGTTCTCCTCCAGCTTGCATCAGTGTGGCTGCGATGTGAAAATGTAGTTTGGCTTGAAGGATTAGCCAGCTACATATATCTATGACATGACATTTCAAGAGCAGTGCAAAAAGTTCATCCTTCAGAGAGATCTAAGCCCAAGTCTTGTGTATGGGGAAGGCTCTTAGCCCTTAAACTGCCAAACCCGGATATATCCGGCACACATATACATGCCCTGTGTGTCGCACCCTGATATATCCGGGATAGCGTATTCCCCTGAGGTAGCAACTTTTCGCGCGCATAGCGCACGAACCCCGGAAGTTAGGGACTTCGGCCTTGCTTGGGGGTTTCTTTTTGGAGGTCAGCAGCCAACCCTGGCACTGATAGCATTTTATAGTGCTGAAACTCTGGCAGTTTAAGGGTTAAAGAAAACCACACATATCAAGACAAGTAGGGGTTGGCCAAATGAGGCACATGACAGGCTCATGCTGTCCTCTCACACTTGATGGCCAATGACCAGGTTTTGTTGCATGTATTTTGCAGCCATCCTGAAGGTTGGAAACACCCTGCCTGTGAGTCAGATGCCTGAAGGGACCATCATCTGTAACGTAGAGGAGAAGGGCGGAGATCGTGGATCTCTGGCCCGCTGCTCCGGAAACTACGCCACCGTCATCTCCCACAACCTGGAGAACAAGACCACCCGCATCAGACTGCCGTCGGGCTCCAAGAAGGTGGTGGCATCTGGCAACAGGGCTACCATCGGTAAGTTACATTGGTTAAAAGTAGGGGCAATTTCTGAACCCTGGTATGCATGTTGTTGGTAGATTACAAAGTGGTAGGCAATCCCACTGCTTTTTCACATGGATAAAAGTTTGTGGACAGGGGTTTGGTCCCAGCTCGAACATTCTAGTTCTAAGGATTGTATTGGTCTCTTTGGATGGTAACATAAAGGGTAAAGCTTCGGGCGTTATCCTCAAACCTGCATGTGAAAAAAAAAAAAAAAACGTGTGAAAAGAAGGGGTGACCGGTATGCTAAAATATAAGTCATGGCCAAGCCACATTGCACTACTAGCAGTACCTTGAAAAAGCAATGTTTTGCCTCCTTCTGGGATGATGAACAAAGAAGAGAATTATATTATATCATTTTGTTGTATTGATTCAGCATTTGAATTCATTCCTTAAAGCCCCAGAAGTATCATGTGAAAGAAAACTAAACACAGGAGAGAGAATGAAGTAAGGACCATATTTCCTGTCTGTACCCTAACAAAGTCCTATTTACTACAGGTATTGTTGCTGGAGGTGGTCGTATTGACAAGCCCATGCTGAAGGCTGGCAGGGCATACTTCAAGTACAAGGCCAAGAGGAACGCCTGGCCACGTGTTCGTGGTGTGGCTATGAACGTAAGTCTTCAATTAGAAATCAACATTTCTTTTATCTTTGAGCCAAATTAACCATTTCTACCCTGTCTGTATAGTAACAGCTGCATGGTATGTTTAGGCATAGCAATAGAAAAGGAACAATTGGTCGAACCTTGAAAGTGTTAGATTTCAATCAGGGCTGTCTCCAGCTTCACATCTTTTTCCATCCTACTCATTGTTTCAGAGGCCATATTGTAATGGTCATCGTTAAATATGTCATTTGAAGCTCATGGGAATACAATTCATGAATTTCATGTATTGAAGTTGATTTTTGGACAGATAAAGACGTTCATTTATTCTTCCAAATCAGAGAATTACCATCCTGGGATGGAAAGATAGGTCTTGGAGACAGCCTGGCTTTGAATGCTTTCTTGTGTAGTTTACATAGATAGGAATGCTGAAATTTTTGTGTCTGACTGAATGTCCCTTCTCTTCTTCCCCTCAGCCTGTTGAGCATCCCCATGGTGGTGGTAACCATCAACATATCGGTATGCCCTCAACTGTACGGAGGGACACCTCCGCTGGTCGTAAGGTCGGTCTCATCGCTGCCCGCCGTACCGGCCGTCTCCGCGGTAGCAAGGCCACAGAGAAGGACTAGACATCACCTCTTCACATTCTGCAATTACCACGGGAGGAAAATAATAATAAAAAAACAAAACATGCCAAATATTGTGTTTATGACTCCTCTTTGTCTATTTTAATTAGACCATGCTGACTGGATTACATGGCATTCATGCAAATGTACATTTTGTCCTTTTCCAAGATAGATTTCAATCATACTACCGAATGAAGAAGCTGCAAAATGAGCAATATATGTTGTAACTTGAACAAAATATGAGGAAACAAATATTACTGAAATCAATGAAAATCTGAAAGAATGAAACTAATGTAGGTATTGTTTAATGCACAATGTTGTGTGTTCATTTGTTCAACCTTCCTGGCCACTTGGACTTCATAATGCAGGAATCTTTTTCTTCCTCCTTGACTTTTTATTTTCTCACAGTTTAGAAGTGCCCAGTTGATGTTGTCCATGTAATCAAATCAGCATGGTCTTAGCTATGCACAGTCAAAGCTTGAAATATCAGGTAGACACAAAGATACCTGCACAGGGCACATTTTGGTAACCTGACTTTGAATTCAGTGACTACCAGCACTGGACCATGTGTTGAGCACAGAACTGAATTTAAAAAGATTTAAGAAGACTGCCAAAAAGCTGACATTGTGGTGACCATCTGTCACCCTTCCTGAGTTTATTCATTGTGACTGCATTGCCGTTAGGACGGTAACGGCTACTGAAAAGCTTGGTATACTGGGTAGTACTCTGGCAGACCCTGTGTACAAAGAACTTTGTCATCCATTAAATTTGAGGATGGGTGCTGACACGATTGAAGATTAAGTACTTACAATGTAGGAATCCTTCCTTTTCATGACAACATAAAATCATGATTGTCATGTACATGATTGAATTGCAGCAGCCCAGTGATGCAATACTGCAACTGATTAATAGAGGTTGCTTTGATACAAAGACTCCATCAACATGCATCGATACAAAGATAAAGCATACACTATAATTGATCAATAGATTTGACCCCTGTAATAAAATGATTCAAGACAAAAATGATACTAAGATAAGTTATTGCACAATTCAAGCTTCTGCCTGATGACGTGATGTCTAAGAGATGTAAGAAGATGTGACAAATGTTCTACAAATCAGGTAAGCACTACAATACCTGCAGCATATGTTAGAAACAGTCCCAAATTATTTTTCCTTTGCTTATTCTAAGACAACTTATTTCTCATGACTGTTTTATTGAAGTTATTAAATAAAGAATTTGTCTTTAAGATTTAAACTATTCTACAATGAAGTGCTAGTAGTTTTGTGGGTTGTGAAATATGTTTGTTTTGCATAACAAAACTAGGGTTTTAGCCACATGTAATTTCGGTTGAATGTCGTGGAAGAAATGGGGGTATACTTTTAAAGACGAGAAATGCAAAAACTGCAAAAGTTAATTGGGAGTTGAAATTTTGACTACATTGTACCTAAAAAGTCTGTCCCTGTAATACATAAATTGTGTGCTAGGTGACGCTGTTGCAGCGTCGGCCTCTATGGCAAGCATGCCGTGACGTCCTTTCCGATACAGCCTATCTGGACGAAACATGGAAATTGATTTTCATAGACATTTTGTAGACCGTATACGTAGTTTGTGTTGGAAACGAATATTGCAAAGAAAGAAGTAAAGAAAATACCTATATTGACTTCATAAGTGTGCCTTTGATGGTAGAAATAGATGAAAGACTGTCTAAAACAGGGACCTTGGCTCTCAGGCCAAGCGGCCGTGATATGATAACAATTGGGACAACACAATTCCAATTCTTTGCTACATACAGCTGCGTTTGAATGTTGAATCACGGTAGTCTTCATGCACGAAATATGCTTCCCAAAAAAAATTCACTTTCGGTGCCCTCACATAGATTTGTGCCAAAGTGTTTCATTTTCAGAATCAACGTTCCATTGCTGGAACAAATACGACGTGCATCAGGTCGTTAATCAATGAAAAGAAACAGGAAAAACATCGGGATACTCTGCGTGCAGCGTGCAAAGCGTGCAAAAAAAAGATCAAACTTCTTTTATCGTCATAAGTAGTTGGTGCAAACAATATTAATATTGCAAAAAAGATAGAATGAAGAGCTAATCTCCCAAGCAAATCTATATGTAGCAAGGTATCAAGAGTGACAACCAATACCCAAGAAGCCGCCGCTGAATTTTCTTGGAGACAAAGAAAGCATAAACATATTTAGAATGTGGGGTAAATTAAATATTCTTCTTTCAATAGAAGTTACTAGTATGTCATTTTGTGATCATAATTGATGGAGGTTCTCTTTTTCTAAAATCATAGACATTATTTCCTCATTTTATGTTTCATTTTGGTTGTTTGCGTGCATGTATTGTTAAGAAATTATGGTTTATTTTCTATTGGCCACTTTACGTGAAGTGTTCCGTAGAGGCACTTTAATCTCTGAATAATGTGGGGCCGTTCTTGTTGTCGAGACAGTTGATCTCAGTATGCATTATTGATGACATCTACGAGATAATCATTACGCCTGAACTATGTTATGATCAGTGTCCAACGCTATACGGATCATTTTGGATTATTGCAAATCGGTGCTCACTCGTGATATGTACTCAGACTGGAAGTCTTTTTGTAGGACCCGTGATGACGTCATGCATTCTGTGCGCTACCACGTATTTCTCATGTACCTTTCGATTCAATCATTGCAAGCTAGACTGTATGCATGTTGTGATAATCTTTTTTAGAGAGAAAAAACAGTACAGACAGAAATGAAACTGAGGTTGACAGTGATAGTTTTGCCTGAATACCATCCTGCGTATTCGTAGTGACCGCTGGCTCAATCCTGTCGCTTGCTAACCACCGTTATTGTATGACTGTAACCAATCTTCGTAACAGGTCGGACTTGCTCCATTTCAATAAATACCTTTACTTTTGAGTGAAGTAGAAAAGTGAAGTAGAAAACTGTCGATAAATTTCAGATGACGACTGAAAAAAAATATTGCATTCTTAGTTGTTCTGATGATGACAAACAAGCTAGTGCTTTAACACCTGAGCGACATGCCCAGACATGCCCGCTGTAATGTCTACATGCAAGATGAATGTTCAATACTGAGACAGGTTGTAATGCGCTCCCAATTCCGCAAGGACCTAGTCTTGGCGCGATCCCAACACAGATTGTCACCCGGCATTATACATCCCTGGTCTACTCATGTGAAAAATAGCCCCGGGAAAAGTAAAACTACCACTAGTAGTAGTCCGTGGTTCAGTCTAACAAAGTAATTAATTGTTTTGTGGGCAAATGTATGTCAATATCTGCATAGTCATTTTGTGCACCTGTCCTTTGTAAACGCCCTAAACGCTATGAAATGTTACTGTTACGCCATAAACTACCTTGCTACATTTTCTAATTTACCCGCTTCACAACGCTTATTTTCTGTCGGACAGTACATAATTTTGATTAATGTCTTCTCGTAGCATTTTGCAAAATTTTACAAAAGCGGTAACCGACGTCTTTGTATACAAAGTATCGACAGGTGTTGTTCATATGTGTATGAAAAAAAAATGCTGAATTAGCAATCTTCGTAACCCCATCTCCGTTCCGTAGATAACATTAGAAGATGGAAATTTAGATTAACGGCAAACTGTCCTTGATTCATAACAACAACCCCCCTTACCTGCACCAATTTTCATTTTGATATCATAAGAAAGAATAGAAAGTTGTTTTTAGTTTTCGTGACCCAAGGCCACAAGTAATTGCAAGAACGTGGACTTGAGAAACATACACGTGGCAGAGACATTGGAAGCATACATGGGACATGGATCGACTTTGAAGTAACAGAAGATTTATAATTATTCAAATACATGTCGTAATATTGGCTAGTTGACAAGTTGGGTTGGGCTTCGTTTTTCGGATGCAGAGGAAAATTCCAACTTTTTATCAAATTTGTGAGCTCTGTAATTCTATCAAGTCATTTAATCCAGTTGTTTTACCTTTTTACATGCCATGATGTTTGTTATGAGTCATTTAATTGCAGCCACTGGATAGCGTACCCGCACTCTGGAGATCTCGTGGGGATATAATTAGAGAGGAGTTTCGTTGTTATCCGTAGACCATACCTCATACCCATGAAATTATCCAGTTTTCTATATCAATAATTTCCGTATCGACATGTTCCAAGCTATAGGTGTCTCATTGTTCAATCGTTGTGTAATCGATGTAAAGTACGGTGATATTGTACAATGCTCTCAGCTCATCTATTTGACCGTTGGCATGGTTGGGGCACAATGGAAGATCTGACAACCAGTTTTCTCTACCCTTCTCAGTTTTTCTGTGCTTCTTGATATCTCGTAAGCTTAGCTATATGTAGTGCCATCACGCCTGTTTACTCTATCCTCCGAACGTTTCTGTTACTTGCCCTTTTTTGTTTTCCCTGGACTGGCGCTCCGTTTTTGTAAGTCATCGTCAGGGTTGTCAACCATATGTGGTTCTTCTTATCCATTTATACCTTCATGAAAACTGATGTAATTGTAATCACTTGGTGTGTTTGTTTGTATATTTGTTTGTCTTGTTGTGAGTCAGCAGCAATACACAGTGGAGGCACAAAAAAACAAGGCGGAAGTGATGTAATATGATACTTGGAAATGACGCTGCGCCTGTCACGACTGACACTTGCTGAGACCGAAAAATAAGGGAATTTTTTAAAGGCTGTCCATTACCGAGCAGTATAGAAATTAAATTATAAAAATGTAAATATCACAAATGGACTTGCAAAAATACCCGTACAACAGTTTTACCGATTTCCACCGCTAACGTTATGATATATGGACAAGCCAAATGATATGTTTTAGTCTATGTTCATTACAAAAAATGTCTAGAGAAAATATTGAACTGAATTGTCATTTCAATTATCAAAAGAAACCGCTTTATTTCATTTCCTTAACGCGATGTCTTATAATATTTTCCGCAATCCGTCCGCAAAATTGATAATTTGACAGACCTAGGGCTGTTCCTCCACATGAAAACCATTGTTTGGCTCTTGCTGTACTACTGGGGAGGTCCCCTACCCAGCAGTCTGTGCGCGAGCTCCTCCCAAAGACGTCAGTTTGTGAATGGGTCGCGGGCGTCGGAAGTCGAAATTCCCTTGATTTTTTCCACAGGACGACAACTCAAGCGGGGTTGGAACATGATTCAGGGACCCATGGACCCTCGGTGACCTGAAACATCAAGAAATTCCGGCGGTGAGCGGAAGGGAGAGACAAGAGAGTCCACGGAAGTTCGTTGGTACCTGACTGTCGGGGTAGCGCTCCTAACACAAAGATGGCGCTGGCCAGCCTGGATGACATAGATCTTCAGAGTTTGAAGGTAAAATATTCCCCTAATTTATTATCCCGAAGATGTACCAGGAAAGAGATCCATAGGGTGAAACCTCCGCAAGACGTAGCCGCTTTAGATTGCGAAAATCGTTGTTTTTATAAGGGATTTTCAGACGGGAAACTATGTGTCTACCATGCTGGGATATGACAACAGATGGAGAAATGTTTTGACAAACAACATCCAAAAAACATGCCAGATATCCTACCCCACCGTCCACATTCACACACTCTCGACTTTACAACCAGTGTATTTCGAGTTCTAGTCCCATTTTTTTCTCTTTTCTTTCTCCCTCTTATAGGACCCTGCCGGTATATTTGAGCTGATCGAGGTGGTAGGAAATGGCACCTATGGACAAGTGTACAAGGTAAGATGGCTCTGACGGCTGACCAAGGAGAATCGTGAAGAGTTTTACAATCAGCTGGTGTTCCTTCTACCCCCCCCCCCC
>NC_049990.1:8395820-8431705 GCF_000003815.2 Branchiostoma floridae
TTGGGCATACCTTAGAACACAGGTAACTGGTCGATGTTAGAGTACGGAATACATAGGCATACATTCCCTCATTCAAACAGCTGATCTGAATAATAAATCATTACATGACCTCACTTATTTGCATTTGCATTTATCTTTTGATGCACCATTGCTCACTGAGAAACAGAATCAAATGCTTTTATACTGATTATGAGGTGGTGGGTTATTTGGAACTCATTGTGAGAAAGTGGTTGTGAAGCATCAGTTTGACTGCTCGTTGGCACTATGTTGATTATAGGGCAGCAGCTTGCAGGGATTTTGTGTGCTGTAAGAAATTTGACGCGCCCTGAATGGATGGGGGTAGACTATTGGGTCTATAATACTGCTGGAATTGTCATGGTAATTATACTGGACACTGGCCCAGTTACTGGGGAACCTAACCTGGGTTTAGGGTCAGAGGGCACTCATTCAATATCTGATTTTTGGAACCCCAAGTCATTTTCATTTCAAATCTTTAAAATGCGCAAAGAACACACAAGCTTGAGAAATAAACATGCACTGTTCAAGCAAGTGTGCCAATTGTGAAGATGTGGGTTTGTGTTAATTTATTGAAAGTGTGAAAAACAGTAATTGTGCTAAAGAAAACCTGTTTAGCTGTTGTCTTGTAACAGATAGCTTTTGGCTGGAGGTGTCAGAAATCTATGCCATCGTTAACATGTAGGCCTCAATGAGTGAATGACTAGTTTTTAGACCAACGGCCGTTAATGTGAGGTCCTTGTTGGATGGACATACGTCTCCCTTGTATCCTGGATGCACCTGAATGAAACTGCTTGGTATGCAGCAAGGGTCCCCTGCATGGAGAGGAACTGTGTGGGTGTGCATATTGCTCCAAAAGAAATCTGATAAAGAGAGAGCAGGGGCGGATCCAGGATTTTGCAAAGGGGGGGCGAATATGCTGTCGCACCTCAGGTCGTGGCCGAAGGCCGGGGGGAGAGCACGAGAGGGGGGTTTCCCCCCTCTCGTTGGGGGGGTTTGGGGGGCCTCCCCCGAGAACTTTTTAAAATAAAGAGGCTCTCTGGTGCATTTTAGAGCCATTTCTGTGCAAAAATAACCAACGAATCAACACTGACTTTTAGGGCTGAACAAATATAATAAACGAAAGAACACTGATTTTTATAGTTAGCAATCTCACATTCAACAATCATATTTTTGGCATGGGGGAACGGCCATCGAAACATGTCTTGAGCCGGGGGGAGGGCCATTGAAAAAAAAAATGCCTATTAAAACGGGGCCTTAAAAATACAAGCAAAATGTGCCCCTAAAACGCAGGAAATGAAGTTTCACGTGGTCAAGATTTCAATTTTTCTCTGGACGTGCCTGGCGACGGCTTGCGCCTCCGGCGCCCACGACGCTCTGGCGCTCGTCGCCATCAAAAATATTTTCCCCTGACAGAAATGTCATTACATTTAGCATAGTCTACCAGCAAAGTTTATCCCTCAAAGTGCAGAAAATCCTGTTTCAGAGGGTTCAAATTTCAACATTTTTCTCCAGACCTACCTTGCGACGGCTCGTGCGCTCAAAGTTGTGAAAATACGTTGGGGGCGTCGTCGCCCTCAATAATATAAGCTAAAAACCCTACTAGAAAGGCTATTAAACTTAGCTTAGTCTGCCAGCAAATTTGTCCATCAAAAGTTAGGAAAGATCGTTTCAGATAGTCAAGATTTCAAAATTTTTCCGGGAGAGCATGCCACCGGACCCCCTAGGATTACGTCAATATAGTTCGCCCTCCCCATAAGAAATTTGCTGCAGCCGCCTCTGTCGTGTAATTCCATGTTCGCACGAAGTTTACGAAGACTAAAATTGGTATCAATATCAATCCTGTGTGCATCGGTTCTTTGTAAACGGAATGGTTTTCACGGACGGCAACGGGATGAAACATTATTTACGATGTTTACTTTCGTGACGGCGGGCTCTCTGCTGCTGCGTGCATATATGACGTAATCATGCATACGATGGCGCGAAAATTGTTCGGCAAGTTTGTTGGTTGGCCGAAATAACTCCCGTTTTGGAATGATTACAGCAGTATTGAAGCGGTTTTCGTCACGATATCACTAAAATGTACTCAAGTCTCTTCCAAGTAGAACATTAATTTAGTTTCTTTTGTGTAAATATCGTACATGTGTAGTGGAAAAGATCGCCGTTTTTTTTTACCTGACCCATTTTGCATCAGCCCTCCCCCCCGGTAAATATCGTCAAGTCCCTTAGCGGAGACATATCGTAAGTTTGACACATTTTTACTCCTGACATTTACCGTCACAGTATGAATGAATGAATGCTTAACATGTATTGTATCTTGCGTCGCTCAGTCCACATGGGCTAATAGGGCACCAAAATAGCAAATATAAACAATATTAGAGTCAGATGGAACATAAGCGAGTTCCGAAGGAGGGCGGGAGTATTGCCAACGTCCTGGTTACGAAACATTCTGGCTATGCCCGCAAAGACCGACACAATGAGGAAGTAAAAGCGGGAGGAGTGCGCCTTGGTATTGTTGGTTAGCGGCTTTGTATTGTCGCCGCTTCGCTGAAACTTTCGCTGATTTTCTGGATTTATTTGTGGAATTCCTTTTTTTTTTTTGTGGTCCAGCCGAATTTTTTTTTGGGTCCAGCCAAAGGGGGGGCGCGCGCCGGGTGCGCCCCCCCCTAAATCCGCGCATGGAGAGGGGAGAAAATATTTCCTTTGTGCCTTGGTCGAAAATTTGATTGGGTTTCCCCCCATAGAGTGATGGGTGTCTGGCACAGATATATTGGAGGTGCCTGTTTTCAATTAAACATATCTAGGCTGGCACCATGTTGAAGGAATAAAGACATCTGGGTTGGTATCAAACATGACTGACTAGTAGGAGTGGAGGACGGCCCTCTAATAAATTACAGTATTGGGTTTTCCCCTATTGCAATTCATGCCAGACAGGTATATAAGTCAGCAGTGGAAAAGGAGGGATTATATTCAAGGCAATCAATACATCTTTGCCAGTCCATCTGTTGAAATCTGGCTTCTGTACAATCCTTTTTTTTATATGGTTCCTTGCGTGTTTGGCTAAATGATAGAATGAATATCGTTCCGTGTTGATGTATCGTTATATTCCCTCCCTCTACATGATATGGTTCTGCGTTCCTGTATCTGCATCTGCAATTTCAATAAGGACAAGAATTGAATATTCACATTGGATAGCTGTATGATTATATGGATGTGAAAGAATAATTCTGTGTTACTGTTACGATAAATGCATTTGCATATTCGTGATAATGTTGGGGGTTGCTACAATTACCGCTGTCGGATGAGAAAGTGGTACTTTCAGGTTGCCATGGCAATGAATAATGGTCTTTCAGGAGGCCTACAAAGGGTTTGGCTGATAAGCAGTGGCAGAAGGAGCGAGGGGTCTTTGTGTGGTGACGTCTTAGTTTTGAGCCAGCTGGATGCCTTTGTAACATGGCCCAGATTTCTTCCATTGCTAATGTCATTGACAGTATTTGGGTTCAACTTGAAGTTGCAGACTACATGCAAACCATGAATTCTTTGATCTAAAAGAAGCAAAATCTCTAAAATCATGATAACGCCAATATCGAATATTGAGGAATATTGAGGTGATGTTCAATACTTGATCAAATGTTGCAATTGATTTTCATTCAGGTTTTAATTATTTGCTGCCATCTAGCTTCAAAGCTGATATTCAGTGCTTGGCACTGCTTGCACTATCAAACATTAACATGGAGAGTAGACTATTGATAGCCAATACTTATTGATTATCATTGTCAGTAGTTTGTTACCAACAATGGTGATTAAACTTGTGTTCTGATTCCGATCTGGTGATAGAGGTTGTATACATACAGTAATTGTATTTCTCAAGAAGATGTGTAGGGATTTGATTTAGGATTTTTATGTTATAGCTGCTGTATCAAGTTTATCATACACTGGACACACCCATTTCTTGCGTGAAACATATTGATATAATATAATAAATCATGTGCTAATGAGTTATGATCAATGCCATTTACTACGATCCTATTATGTAATTTGACCACACCTAAAAGTCATTAGAATGATACTGATTTTGCCAGAGGTGCTCACAAAGTCAGCTCTCCCAGATTGGTGCCAAGTCTTCCTACCAATTCTTATCTTAATCGACCTGTGTGAAATTGTTTTTGTTTGAGTTTCATTGAATAGGTTAGAATTGACAATATACTGTTTGTACAGATACTGTTAGATTGGTTGAATATTAATAGCCTTAGTTCTCAAATCTTTAGTAGGACTAGAATATTTTGTTATGATATAAAAGTAATATTTGTATAGTGCCTAGATATGTCCTTGGGAGGCTGAAATATCGTACCATCTTTATTGTACGCCGCGGCAATCAATATAGACGCCGAGCCGTCTGTCTTAAAAGGCCACACCCATCAGAGATGGCATCGCCACTCTCTCTAAGGAAAAGGAGCACTCAAGATAGGAGGAGGATTACGATATTACACACTGTGGAATTGGGCGATCAATTCCGACTGACAGGGACAGGTTGGTTCGGGGCCACACCTAGGTTATGGATGGAGTCCTGCATTTTTAATGCAGGGTAAAACCATTCTATGGACATGTCATCACCTTTTCTGGGCAGTGGTCACTCAGAAGAGAGAACAGTCGCGATACCACCTCAAATCTGGAACATACCCCAACAGGATGAATATACATGAACAGCATAGCTCAAGTGGCTATGGATGGATTATGATAAAAAAATTTATGTGGTTAGTCTCGACTTGTCAAACTTCCAGCTTTGATATGTCCTGTTTTGAACATGGGCATAACGTTTAGGTGATTGATAGCTGAAGGATTATTTTCAGTATTATAAAGTGTAGATGCTTCAATCTGTAATCCCAAATCCAAGTTGTTTAAAATTTCTGCAAAAGCAGTGTCAGCCTCTCCTCCGAAAAAAAAATTTATGTGGTTAGTCTCGACTTGTCAAACTTCCAGTTTGATATGTCCTGTCCTGAACATGGTCATGACGTTTTGGAGATTGACAGTAGCTCTTATTTCCAGTATGATATATTGTACATGCTTTAATATATAACCCCCAATCCAGTTTGTTATAATTCTTGCAAAAGCAGTGTCAGGTTGTACTCTAAAGTAGACCAGCATTTTTATTACTGATAGATTCCACATTCCTGCAATCCAGAATAAAGCAGCAAGTCTTTCTCAAAGCTTGATAAGCAAATATAGTTGAATGTCTGGAATATCCGAGATAGGAAAATTTAATAAAACAGAAATATGCATATCAAAGACTGATAACTTCTTAAAGCCTGTATATATCATCATCATCTTGTTGTGAATATATAGCTCTGTTGACGTTTTGAAAAGAGAATACATAGCACTTTGTGTGAGTGATAAATTGTACATGTAAACATATAGGCCTGGGTATGAGGAATAGCTTGCTGTAAAATATAGATCTAAGACAGCATCCTTTGTGATAACATTTCTAGTTTGGTCTCAGAATCAATCCACAAAATGATTGATGAGAAAAAAGTGTACTCCCAGACTGTAGGGAAACCTGTCTAGCCAGAAAGCTGCCTGTGAACATGCAGCTCTGGTATGAAGGACAGAATAAATTGAAATGTTTTCCCTTTGTGTGCAGGCTGTTCCCACGTGGACCTCAGCAGACAGTGATAATGTGTCCATGTTACGCCCCAGGCAGTGCCAGGGTTGATACACACAGTACGCACCATCATGCCCCCTGATTAGCAAGCTGTGCAGCTCCGAAAAGACCCCAAGTCACAGAATTAGCTTTGCAGAATGCAAGATTACATAGTCGCATGAACTTCTGATGAACGAAATTAAAGTCTGAGGTGGGTCAGGTTTGGGAAAACATTTATCATAATTATGATATTGCAGATTGTCAGCAGTTATCCAAGGCTGTAATTTCTGGTCTTTGTCTGCGCCTCTCTGCCATCTGTGGCACCCAGGAGGTGATAATACCTCGCCTGGGGCCACCTCCTCCTTCCTCCATCCAATTTCAAAATGTGCTATAATTTAAACCAGATCAATGAATCCCTTTGCTGTATGTTCCTTGTTGCCAAACTGTATCAAACACAGTCATAAAAACCCCTCCCGAATTTGCTTCCCTTTTATTATAGAGCCATTAAGATTAATACGTTCGTTCATAAGAAGGAAATTGGAGAAATATTCCGCCTGGAAATTCCTCAGAAGGCACACCGTTACGTCTGGAAGGTTCAATACACATTAATTACTGAACGTAAAATGGCTGACCTATTTTTTGCCTTAATTGTACACGAAGTACTGTTATTTTGCTGCATTGAACGTATTATTGATTTGGCATTCTTTCATTCCAGTGTTTACTATATCATAGTATTTTTCGTGTTGAAGTATGCAAATAAATGAGAATCTATTCTGAACCAAAAGGACATTACATAATGACCTTCTTGTGTGTGTTAAGAAGTAGATATTCAGTTTACAAAAAAAAAGTCAGTCCAAAAAGACTGAAGGAAAATCTTTGACCTTTTTGTTGTATTTGGTTGACGCTGCATCGACAGTTTGGGTGGAGTCGAAAATCTGTCAGTATCTATGTGATAACCGGTCCATCACTTGGTCTTGTGGTCGTAGTTTTATGGCGTGAACGTTGAATGTGTTTGTGAGAGTTCAAATAGCACTAATGGTATTAAGGGTGGAGGTGGTTACCTACCACTGGGTGTAGTAACTTATGTTCAACCTTTGATCCAAACATATCAATTGAATCTGAACATTCAATAATTACAAATATGTAGCTTTTTACCTTCCGGAAGGAGACTCTTCCGTTGGGGGTATTGTTTTTGGAAGCGTGTTTGTAACTCAGGATCCTTTTGATGGGTTTGTATGAATTTTGGGATCCTTTTGATGGGTTTGTATGAATTTTGGGATCCTTTTGATGGGTTTGTATGAATTTTGGGATCCTTTTGATGGGTTTGTATGAATTTTGGGATGTGGGTAGATATTTTGGTCTCAAATAAATCTTTCTATTGAACATCTGTCTTTCTTGCATTGAATTCTAGCATCTCACCCACAGCCAATAGTATTGCCCTGTGGTAATGTATTGATACATTTCTAGAGGTACTAAAAATTGGTGGACCTGCTCTTTGACTGGCGTAAACTTCTGCACAATGCTGTATAACGTTACATTATGTGCCAAATAAAACGTTCATAGCCCTGAACTGTTAGGGAGAGAGGACAGGTTTGGCTGAAGTCCCAGAAAAACTATCCTTGTCCTTGTATTTACTGGGTAGTCAGGACAAAGGGGTGAGACTACCACTATTTAAGGGACGGGTTTATTTGTTTAATTCGGGGCCGCTGAAAGTATTGCCTTGAACTCGAACACTATAAAAGGAAACTGTGTCATGGTTTTTAATGCTTGCATGAAAGATGGATATTCTCTGACATTAAGGTCACTGCCCTGTGGGTGAAATCGTTCTTCCCCTTGAATTATAATAATTGGAATGTCACATTGGTAATGGATTGGATTTGAACAGAAAGTATGGATGGAACGTTTTCAGCCATATTGGGGAGGGGGGCATTTCTTGTATGGGACATGACTGCCTTATTATTTAGTGTTTGAAACTAATGAAGGGCCAATCGAAGCTTCTGCCTTTTCCCCTCTCAGCCCAGGCTAGTTTAGAAAGGTTTAAAAAGTGCTAATTTGTTTGAGAAGTTGGTCTACCCTTCACACTTGAAAACTTTTATTTCACCATTTTCTTCTCTTCGTAAACCATTCCTGGCTAGCTGTATGATTGTTGTACACATGTAATTAGTAAGGTTGGCCTTTATACTGGATAAGCTACCCTAGCATGTGATCCCGTAGATAGTAATATTTATGGAAACACTCCGATGGTTTTCTCGTTAACATGCAGGTAAAGGTGAGAAAGTGTATCTAAGGTACCACAGCAGTGCTGCTTTAAGATCTCTCTGTCTCCCTTCAAGCCAAGATGTCATTAAACCTTTTAACTCCAGAGGATACTTTCCAATCTGTCTTCTCAAATATATCTGGAACATAAACCCACAGGTCGAGTTAATCTCATGGGGTCACGGTGGGGGGAGGAGATGGTTTGGCAAGCCGCAAGCAGGGAGATAGAGGAAGTGGCAAGGATTTGGAGGGGCTCCAAATGGGGTTGAAGGTGACCGGAAAGTCGTGACAAGTTTCTTTGATATAAAAAGCTGAGAGGACACTTCTAAGGGGTGCAGGAAGGGTGGAGACTTGGACAAGGAAGAGGATTTAGTCATTAAGTTTTGTATGGTTGTGTCTTGATGATTATCCCTCAAGAAGTACAACACTTCTTTCTAGATTACATGTTTCATGGTTCAGATCCACACCTATCCATTGAAGCTCTGAAACTCAATGTTCATGAACATGTCGTAATTTGCCGCATAGTGGAAAGAGTTTCTTGTGCAGCTTGCACTTACATTTGTCCAACAGTTTTGTACGGAAATTATTGTTCCTGGACATACTTTTTATCAATAAAATTCTGATATCATACATTGATCAGCATTGCTGAGAGAACACCAGGAAACAAACTGCTCACCACATCCTAAACCAGGTGGTTGACACACACACACACACACATGCACACAGCGCCCAACCGGAAACTGGTTAACAAACAGGGCCGCCTGTAACCACTTGTGAGCGCTTTGGAGCCGGTTCAAGTTCATGTGGAATCCATTCACAAAGTCACTTTTAAGTGGCTGTAATCCTTACAATCTGGCCCACACATAAGTCACAGGAGTGGAACCAGAAGTTCAACTAGCTGCCGCTGCTTTGTGCATGTGAAGTCATTCATCCCCTCTCCAGTTATCCTGCAATATAACTATTATATAAGATTCCCCTGCAGTTCCAGAGAAAGCTGCAAGATTGCCCGAATGTATATCAATTTTTTTCACAAGCACAAGAGCTATCTGCCACCCCAAAATATGTGGCCATATCTTATCCAAAACACGAGATATCAAAAAAGGAAGTCCTGCAGTACCTAGGAAAGCAGCCGGGACACCCCAAATCTGATTATGATATTATCTTTGATAAGGACAGGAGCTACCCACTAAATAAATTACATGACAACCCATCCAAAGCTTCTTGACTTAGATTATGTTGCTAAAGCACATAAACTGCTATAAAAAAAGCATACCCGTCTTTGCAAAGGTACCGGTAATGACTTAGATGCAACTGCAGTAAGTTTAACGCTAACAGTTTTGAAGCAGTGTGGGTGGCATTGGTGTATTTTTCACTTGAATTAGTTGCTATGTGATTACTGTGTTAAGGTGTACAGGAGTCAAGTTGTGTAAAGAGATTCTCTTGAAGTAGTGCCTTTTGTGAGTGGATGATCTAGGCTTGGTGTTCCTCTTGTGTGTAACAGGATATATGTGGAGGCTTGGTGTTGTTGTATATTTGTTCAAGGAAAGCCAGGAAAAGGTGTCTGGGTGGTTTGCATTGTTGTGGGATGAAAACAAGGGACCTTACATCTCCAAGCAGATGTTGGAGTGGGAATTTTTATGTTTTCTGACCTAGAAAGAAGTCAGTGAGCTCCAAAGGACATTTTTTGAGCGGTAAGGCTAGTATATTCTTGATGACTGGGATTTTTAGAGATTGACCAATGTTTGCATGTTACTAAGCTCTGTCAAATGCCATGGGATAAATTTTCAAGCGTAAAAAATGCTCTACTATGTGGCGATCAATAAATTCGGCCAAATGCCATAAACAGTGTGTTGCTGGCTTTCTGACAGTTGAGTAAACTGTCAGACCTTCCCAACATCTGCTTTGAGATTAGGAGGCCTTCCATAAGCCAGCTAGAACACCTGCAGGTAGATGTAAACCACTTTGACAGCACAGAGGTTGAAAAATCCTGCTCTTGTCCTCACCCTAGGCAATTTTCATCTCACATGTGGGGAGATGGGGGAGAAGACTCATTGACCTAGAAAGTGGTTCATAGACTCTCCCCATTTGAAGCATGTCGTTTAAATTGTCTTGACTAACCCTTATGATTGGACTTTTTGAATTGGGATTGAACTTTTTCACAAGTTTGAATTATTTTCTTCTGACTTTGCCCACATATAAGCTTGTATCCCTTGGAGAGTTTGAAAAGTGTGCACTGCACATTTATGAGTTCCGTTCCCTTTACATTGTTCATCAAAGGAAGTCGAATTTTACCATTGGAAATCTGGTTGTACTTAGTGAAAGAGATGAAAGTGACTGATTGAGAAGTTGATTGCACATCTACAGGAAGCGGCTCATCGGCCAATGGGGTCAGAGCGAGGATAACGGAAGATTCACCAAGTGCCTCAGGCTGGTTCTATAGGTTTAGGGTGTGGTTTCAAACACTTGTCTCTTGCTTTCTAAGTATCGACAACTTAACGTCTCAACCCAAGGTAGAGAACCTATACACGCGTCACCGAGTCCTAATATGGATAAGGCCTGTCTATTATAGCTGGTTACTTCCCTTAGACTCAGTTCAACACAATTTAACATGTCCCTGTAAAACTCTGAACTCAGCGGAGTCTTGTTTCCACATTTCAAACTGCGCTGGGGTTCAAGTCAGGTCACCTTGAGGTGATTTGCGGCGTTTGTTTACAGCGTTTGCTTTGACGTCAACTGACGGTCAAACAACTTCACTTGTTGACCTTTCAGTGACCTGTCTCTATATTTCGTGCTCGGGTGCTTGAAATAAAAGTTAACTCAAGCAACTGGATTAGTTGACATACAGCATCTCGCCTCTTGTTATTGACTGAACAGATTCTGATGCCCCAATATGTCTTTAAGTTCAACAATATCTTATTCTAACCACACACTTTATCCAGTTTCTTCAGTAACTTTTGTAGAGTGTCTTCTTCCCTAGATGTTTAACCTTCATTCAATACATTCTTGGAAATAGAACTTTGCAAAAAGAAAGAAAAATGGGTTATTACTTATTTTCAAACCTTAGTTAAATAATTTTGAGATATGTCCTATTCTTTTCTTGTAATATCTGTAGAAAGTTTTAAGTTGTGCGATGTACTCCTGTGTAAGTACATGCTGTAGTGTTGTTGTTGTGCAGTGTGGAACTTTGGCATAGCAATGCTAAATTGTTTCCTGTCAGCAGGAAAAAACAGATCTGTAATGACAGCTTCCTATGACCATGCGGCAGCTTTCATCAGTGAAACCAAGGATCTTAGAAAGTGTGTATTATTGCAATGTGATACTGTAAGTTGTGAAATAGTTGCAATGTCATTTTGACTCATAGTCATACCATTCCAAACATGAACTATATGCAGCTTTATTGTAAAGTTGTAAGTATTGTTTCAATTGTGAATGCCACAATTCCCTTCCTGCTATAAAATTATGTCGTCACTAATTGACTAAATTAAAGTATATTGTTTAACCTTGCAATTGCATGCACAAGTGTCATGTTATCTGGTATCTCAACTGAAATTTAAGTCAGCAGTGAGAGTAAAAAAAAAAGGTGTCATCATGATTGACAACAGGCTTGTCATTACAACAAGTGTTGAAGACAATACCTGTAGGATCTTCCCTTTGTCATGAGGCCTCACCTGGTGACACCTGTGGTTCCCTGGTGATTATGACAGACAGGTGTGAAAGGTGTCCTTTCACTGGAGACAAAGGGTTTGATCCCAGCTATCACGAGTCTTTAATGGTGAACGATTGTGCCATATGCTGCTGTGGTTTATGTCCAGCAAGAAACAAAACTTTGTTAGTATTATTATAGTAATCTGCGTCTGTGTGGTATTCATATTTTTGTAAAAATTAAATACATAAACAGGTGATGCATGGTTTTAACATGCTGAAGACGTGACCCTCCTCAAACATATAGTTCTATCTGAGTAGCAACCCCAGCCGAAGTTATTTACTCATTTACATAAAGGAAATCTGTGTAAAGGGCCTTTCCCAAGGGCACAACATCGGGACATGTTACGGATTCGATTTTCAGTACCTCCAGGTTCTGAGTCAACAACCCTAACCACAAGGCCACCGTGCCAAGTGTTTGACTTCGTTGAGAAGTTAGCAAGTCCTATTGTGCATCACCATGTTGCCTGTTAGTTGACTTGGTTATATAATAAGTTAAGCTTTTGTCATACGATAACCTTTTAATCGCCACACTTGTCACATTGAAAAACCTGGAGGTTTTATCAAGATCTTGCTCGCCAATCTGACCTTGTAGTTGTTATTGTTAGCGTCTCAACCTCTTCTGACATTCTAAAGTAACAAACTCAGAACAAAGTGTCCTTTTGTGCCATGTGCTTCACAAAAGGTGTTTGTTACCAGTCACTTGGAAGCAATTCCTTCTTTGTTACCTGTCCTTGTGTCAGGTAAAATTAGCTAGGTACGCAGGTAAGGAAGTCATTATACAGCGTTCAGCAATTAAATTACCATAAACCTGTATTAATGCCAGCTGTTGTCAAACAATACAATCAACAGACTGAAAAGACGTTAATGAAAACTGTTAGGTTTCTCCTGTGTTGATTATACACTTTGATTGTGAAAATGATACGTTATGTTTTGCAAAACTTGTTATTTAGTCAAGTGAGCAAATTAGGTAGAAATCTATGTATTCTTCCAACATTATTTATTTTGCTACCGTACGTAGCAGAAATATTTGAATGTAGAGAAGAGAATAGAGCCTGGACTGTATGCCGCAGACAATAAGTAGTGGTTGCGAGAAGGATTGAAAGTATAATACATTTAGTATGACTCACAACTGGAATACACAAGGCGATGGCCAAAACTGAGCATTCCTGCTGAAAATTCATGTCTCGTGGTCAGACTTTTCCGCGATACAGAATAGAGGAGAAACGCGAGACACACCCAATTTTGATCGCGCTGTTTCCGAAACCGCAGCGATGCGGTCACCGTAGCTCCCGATTGGTGGAAAAGGGGTGATGTCAGCATCTGTTTTGGGAAGGTGACTAAGAGCGATCTCATTGGTGGAGAGTATGTCGCAGTGTTCAGCATCTCGGTCCTACAGGTATTACTCTATGAGATCACCGCAAATATGTACCAACACGTTTGTACTGTGATGAGGATGATCTCACTGCTCTGGGAACTATATACTCTTTCCAGAATTCGATATGACTGGCAAAGTACAGCTATTCTATCAATTATCTTCAAAAGATTTTCAGGGACAAACTTTATATGATTTGACATGACAGTTAAATTAAGAATTTTGATTAAAAATGTCAGTTACTTTATTATATGATGATGGTTACTTATTTCTAGAGACAGGTGCATAATTCTTCAGAGCTAGTCTATAGTATAGAGATGACAACTATTCGTCTTGGTCTTTTGTTTATCCCTCTGGGAACGGATAAAGCAATGTTTAGCAAACAGAATGAGTAAAGCTTTTTCTCATGGTTTACTTAAACCTGTGAATGTTATGTAGAGTCATGCAGAGGGTATTATGGGGTGTTTGCTGTTTAATTCTCACTTACCAGACGGGTAATGCTACCAGGGCACAGGTGTATGTTCCAAGTGATATCAAGTTAAGTTATAGAAATGGTACCTTTAGCATTGATACTTTCTTGAAAACGGAGGTGTTGTTTTTGGTGTGTCTGTTTGGGTGACTGATTGTTTTGGGAGACAAAGGTCAAAGTCCATTTGGGGCTGCCTAGCAGCTTTTCTTTGTACTGCAGTGCAACTTAGATTATTCTATCTTTTGTTGTGGACATGCTAGTTGAGAAAGAAAATAAAGAAAATCTCCAGTATTGGCCATATCATTTACTGACAGCAGTGGAGATATGATAGTAGATATGTAGAAATAGGAGTGGGTTGTACTTGTTTATTAAACAGTGATACTTTCCCTTTGTAATACATCCGTACAAATACAATGTAAAGGAAGTCCATTGTTTCTTGGTACTGAGAATACCTAAACGCTTTTAAATCTAAATAATAGAAATAGAGGTGTGGGTGTTTATCAAACAGTGATACTTTCACAGCACAATACAGTAGTGCAAGTGGGTGGAAGCCTATTGTTCTATCTTGGCACAGAGAATACATATATATTTTGGGACTGAAAGCTGTGAAATCAAGATATATACAAATATAGGTGGGGATTGTTTAGTAATACCTTCATAGTATTGTATATTAGTACATACAAATTACAATGGAAAGGAAGTCCATTGTATCTTGACACAGAGGATACAAATTGATTCTGGGACAGTCTGTAACTAATTCTGTGGTTCTTGTGAATAGATAATAGCGTATAGGAATTTTGCGAATGTTGCATATATGTATGTTTGCATATATGTATGTTGGGACACATCCAAGACATGTCTTTAGTCTTTGTCTTATTTTCTTGTTCCTAGTTTTCCATCCATTTTTGTTTCTTAAAAAAGAATAATAAAACTTTGCTTCAACAAAATCCTTTCTTTCTTCTAGTTCAATGTGTTGCCTTAGAAATTTTCCTACATTTAAGTCAAATATGTGGCGCAAAAGATTACGTTTCGCTTTCATATTTCAATGATTGACTTGTAAGTTTCGAAAGATAGGGGCTGTAACATTCCTAAGAAATATTCTGTGAACTTAAGTCTGACAGTGGGGGGTACTGTACCATGTTCCAGTACTTACATACATGCTGTCAGAAACAGTCTTCTCAATGGTTGCACCTTCCAGTGTGCTTTTGTTGTTCTCAGTTGGTCATGAAGTATGGTAAGGTAGATAGGGACACTGTTTGGCCTTGCAACAAGGAATAAAAAGGCTTAAAGTAATGAGCTGTCTTACACTTATACATGTCATTTGTCATACTTTATGCATAATGCTGTCAATCAATATTATATGTCTTAGCAAGTGGACATAAACTTTTACAAATCTTTTCATGTGTGGATAATACCATGTCCAGAGCTGGGGGTCACAGTTGATTAACAGGGTCAATTATTTTGTATAGCTGGCTTGAGAAGAGATTTAGCTTGTTAAAGGAAGAATGAAGATAATGTTGCTTTTATTTGGATATTACCAAATAAGGTACTTGCTGTCATTGACAGACAGCAGGAGGTAGTGAGGAAAAGCAGTTTTGAATTCCAGACTGTGAGAGATGGACACAGCTGTCTTAGTTCTGGGTTTCAACTTGTCAGATGTTCTTCTTTGAGCACTGTTAGCTTCAGGTCCGACAGGAAGTATTGTTTTTGGATTGGTTTGTAGTGTGTTCACTCCAAAACAAACAAGAAAAGATCATGTTGGTGCATTTGTATGAACCTTGATATGTAGACGAAACCTAGTGATTCTAACCCCCTAGCAGCTTTTCCATGCACTACAGCATTACTTGCTGATAATAGACACACAAGAAAAGATCAACTTGATGGGTTTGTATGAATCTTGACATGTAGACAGTCATTGAGAAGAAACCTGGTGATTCTAGCCCTCTAGCAGCTTTTCCAGGCACTACAGTCATTACTTGATGATAAAGGTCAATGACCTCGATTTGGTATAACCAACTTGAGATTAGATTTGTCCCCAGTATACAGAAGACATCTAAGACAGCTAACCCCAGGCCTTAAGGTAAATCATTGGGGTCAGGGTTGGAATCAACACTACCAGGTGTCAGATCAAAGGGCATCAAAGTTCAAACATCCTTGTAAAGAAGTAGTCTACTCTGAAATCAGTTTTTTCAAGAAAGAAAAAAAAAGATTTACTGATGAAATTGTACCAGTTACTGCACTGTTAAAGGTAACATAACAAGTCTATATGCTTCTTGCTCTCAGTCAGCTCTCTGGGATGCATATTGCAAGGAATGCTGGGATTGTTGCTTGACTTCCTCTGCCAGGACACTTCAGGTTGACCCTTCCACCTTGCGCTGACTGGACATGACTTATCAGTAATCCTCCACTCCCAGAAATTGTTCCTGACATCTGGCGCAACGCTGATGACCCTGTCCTCGCTTTTGATCCTCGGTCTATCCACATTTCCTCTTGCCATATCCGCGGGAACCTCTGGCCCTGGTGAAAAACGGCAGCAGCTGGCCGATGTGCTGTAAGTTTTTGCCCGGAGGAACGCCCTGTTACAAGCAGGGAATGTGGAACATGTGACCTGTTCATTGTAGGCCTGTGGTCCAGGATCAAGCACATGGCATAGCCTTCCATATGGAAGAGGCTGTCAGGCCATATGAACGTTTTCAAGATGACACACTCGCTCTCATGCCATTTTATGGAAATCTCACGTGTCACAAGAGTATAATTCTAGGAGAAAAAATGTTTGGCTACTTTGGAATTCATTGTTCTATTAGCTCACTCACTCACTCACTCACTCACTCACTCACTCACTCACTCACTCACTCACTCACTCACTCACTCTTACACCCACTCCTCTTGAACAAAGAACATTACACCATGCAATTTGTGTTTTGACAGTGACATGATAGCCAGTATTAGTGATATACCGTATCATGTTGTGTAGTTTTATGAGAAGGCTCACTGCAGTTTTTATATTGCTGCAGCGGCAGATTTCGATCTGAGATTGTCGTTTATCAATGTCAAACTTTCAAAGAGAGAAAAAATACAAAATAGATAACAAAAACAAGGGAGAAACAAGATGAGCTAAAACCGATCTTAAAAACCTACCTGTGCATTCAATATAAATGAAGGATATGGAAAAGAGTAGTGTACAGTTTTATAAGTATGAAAGTAAAGTGGATGCTTGTCATGTGTAATGACTGTGACATTGCAGAATCTTGCACTTGTCACATGTGGCGTCTACTTGTCTCGGAGACGACTTGTGTGACGAAGTGCTTGTCTCAAGAACTTCTCTCTCCTGCCCACAAGAGCCTTTTATTGCCTGTTCCAAGCTGTTATTATATTTTGCAGGCTGACAGGTGCACTTGCTTGGACATGTCGCATGCATGTGTCCAAGGCCAAAACTGTTTAGGTACAAGCCACCTGTCTCAGTGTCTGCCGTATGAGAGACATACTGTCGCCAGCAAGTCACATTGTGCAACGGATAATGCAGATGATGTTGACCAGTGCAAATTTGAGTTTTGAGTCATTTTTCAAGACTTATTCACAAAGAAACTATGTCTTAGTTAAGACTCTGCAATTTCTCACTTCTTGTATTAATAATCGAACATTTTTTCGGATAAAGCTGTGATGAAAAAAAGCTGTTTGAAAAGCAGATGTTTATAGTTGACAATTGTTTATGTACAAAAGGTTTCAAGGTTTGTTGATAAACATAATTATTCCTCCTGGATCTGAAACTCAATTTTTGAGCTCTCCATGCAGCTCGATCAATCTGGTGTCATTTCAACCCATTGCTTGAACATGTCATTTAGAAAAGGATGGGCATACAGCAATTTAACTTGGGCTAATCTTAACTTACTTGTGCAATATTATTAGGCATTCACAGTTGATTGCAAGGTGACAATTTCTTCCCTGTGCCTTTCCAGTGATTGCACACCCAGAGGTTTCATCCCGCCATTGTCATTACCCAAGGAGAATCCAAAGTGATTACAAAATGTGATCTAATTAATATGCTAGATGGAATATCAGTTGCCACACACCTGTTTCTTTGTGTTGATGAAACGCAGCGAAACCTGTCGGTGCCACGCATAATCTCACATCATTGTCTCATCTCTATTCCGGGCATCGCCTGATGCAACTGCAATCGATACTTATTTACACTCAGAGTGTTCCGTAGCAGAGATAATACTCATAACTTGTGAACCTTATTCTTCTGTCACTGGTCAAGGTTGGATTCAAGGTCAAGTTCAAGATAAGTTCAAATTGTCTTCTTATCAGATATGTCCATTTCTTATACTGTCTTAGCATTAATGTTTTTTAAGGTGGGATGAAGAGGATAAGTAAGTAAGTAAGGTATATCCGTGACATGTTTTGTGAATAGATATAGAAGGTAAGGATGGGTTTGCCATTTCAAGATGTTAAAATAAGTTTATCATCACTGGAATAGCTTATTTTACAAGTATATCAATGTCATATTTTGTGAGTATATATTTATAGTAGGCAAGGAGGATTTGCCATTTCAAGATGTTGTGATGAGTTTTCCAGTTTTCATTGTTGTTTATGATGGGCTTTTTCATTGAGAAGCAAATTTGTGGTGCACACACAGTCTGGGTAAATGCCAGGGAAAGGAGGATGCAGGTAGCTTTTGCCAGCTGCAGGCGACAGCGTGTATAAATCATATATATGGAATTGTCAGTCCCTCGTACTTGGAGGACGTGCCCGGTTCCGTTCTGCTTCCCAGCCTCTGATTGGCTACATCCATCTCGGTAAGGCAGGGTGCAGAAAATGGAGGGCAATGAAGCGACGCTCCGAATGGGACGCTCGCAGCTCATTGATTCCCTACTGTTGCTAGGCAGAATCCGGTCGTACCATTCTGGTGACTTCATAGGTAGGGACAGTGCCATTGTCACTGCTAACAAGCTGATCCTATTAGCCTCTAGCAGGCTCCACAGGTTGCTGAAAAATAGTAGCAATTGGCCAAATAAGACAGAAAACATCCCAGAGGAGTTAGATGGCTGAGGAGTACAGTTTGCGACTTAAGGCTAGCTGATCCTGACTGTCTATCACAATTGGTAGTTCAACCAATGAGAGAAAGGTTGTTTGGGCAATGAGAGAGTGGATGCATGTTTTTTTAGTTATTTGCATGTTTGTTTTTATTTTTCATTTGTACATTTTGACAGGTGGGCCTATGGCTGTGGGATAGGTGTAAAGTAATAAAGAAAATCTACAATATACAAATGGAGTACAGTAGAAAAGGCTGTCTCAGGAACAGACATTTCCTCTTTGGGACATTAAAAAATTCACCCCATCTATAAAAAATAGATTTAATGAAAGTGCATTTTTGCAAGCCTAAAATGCCGGATTTGACCATAAAAATTGGGCTCCCAAACATTGAGTAGGACAGAAAAAAACCCTGAGAGTAACAATTGATAGATAGACCCTCCAGAGTACAGACTGATCGATACCCATCTTTGCTGTCTCGTCTTTATTGCCAGGTCAGTGTGTGGCATTCGGGGAAAGCATTACCCAGTCTAGGGCAGCAATCTAGTGTAAAAGAACTGTACTATAAGTCTACCTTTTTGTCGCAGAGCAAATGTTACCACTATTAAATTTCTTATTGGTTTTGTTTTCGACCTATCCACAATTCATGACATCATGAACATATCTTTTCCTTGTTTGACTACTGTACAGCAGAGTCATTTCAACTTCTAATTTAAAACACTATAGACGCCTCCTTTTCCCTCTTGCTGCAAAATAAAGGCACCGTGAAAGTTAGCAGATTTACCGCACAGTAGTTGTTTTGGAAGCATTTTGGTACACACTAGATCTTATCGCATGAATACATCTTCCTACGACCATCTGAATTCCGAAGTCAATCAAAAATGACGGATTTGGAAAGTGCATTTACAATGTCACTGAAGGGACAATTTGGTCGAACAGTTTCTTAGAGATCAAACCATCGCATTACCGGCAAAGCACTTACTCTTAAGTCCTAGAGAGCATAGAAATGCCTAAATTGGATGAGGGAACATTTTCTCTGGCTAGATTGCAAGATAACTGTACATGTTCAATTTGGCTGTCATGTAGTTTTTAGGCAGCATTGCTCTGTGGGCGATCAGTTGTGTTGTATCTGTACTCTATTTACCTCCATGAAAATGGAGGTATTGTTTTTGGTCTGTGTGTTTGTCTTGGTTTGTGTCCGCAGTTGTTTGAATATTGTAGAATGATGTGATGTGAGACGGATGATGAAGATTGAAGATTGCCTAGATGGGAAAGTTTTTAACTAAAGATTGCCAAGATGGGAAAGTTGGCTTGCGTTTGGTCCAAAGTTGCGCAGGGAAAAGAAATGCAGGGACAGGAATAGGGAAAACTCAATAAAATATTTCACAGAGGTTTAGGCTTAGTAAATTTTTTAATTGCATACTTAACATAAAGATTGTAGAATAGTCCGCTATCAAATATATTCCATAAAAAAGTGGTCCATGTTCTGTCCTTGCCTTTCCATACTTCTGGAAGAAATATGTTGACCAATCCCCTGTTGATCTTGTCAAGTTGCATCTTTTACAAGGTTTGCTTAAGATTTACCGAGGGTGCCTAAAAGAAGGCTTTGCTACACCCTGGGGACCCTTAAGAAATTTTAAGACAGAGATAAGAATGATTATGCACTAGCTTCTTGAGCAAGAAGGCACGAAGCCACCAGTTCCGCCTACGCACTTGAAAACTTTTTGCGCAAAATCTTCGCTTTTCTGCCTCAAAGGAACGTGTGGGCGTAGGCACTTTGAAGACGGAGCTAACAGGGCTTTCACGTCCCCTCAGAGATCCACGGCTCCCTATAAATCGGGGTGGTGCACCATTCTGTGGTCTATATCCTGATTTGTGGTCGTTATTTATGTTCTCTATATACCCCTGAAAGCAAGGAAGGACAAGATGTAATCTCACATGAGGACCTCGATGCATCTTAGCACAAGGTGGTATTTGCAATATTAGAAACCACACTCAAGAGTATACAGTTTGTGTTAAGCTATGGCCATACTAGTTAATAGG
The DNA here is from genome assembly GCF_000003815.2 of Branchiostoma floridae. NCBI lineage: Eukaryota > Metazoa > Chordata > Leptocardii > Amphioxiformes > Branchiostomatidae > Branchiostoma > Branchiostoma floridae. Next base: position 8,416,350 of record NC_049990.1, read on the forward strand.
TGTTTTCTATAAATGTTGGAAAAAGAATGGCCACTTAAGAAGTGATCGGACAATCTGTTCCGAAGGAATCCTGAATGGGGAGGCTGTGCAATTTAATTGCTGCGTGGGCAGCAGTTTTTATTGACGGCCCTGAGTATTGCCTTTTAAGGTAGCACCTTCTTAGCGTGGGGCACTTAAGCCTTAAGTTATGCTCCTTTGCTTCTTTGAAATGTCTTCCTTGGGATGAGTATCTTGTATGAGGAAGATGGAGTTATTTGGGAGCAAGGTATAAAGTACCGTAGAAGGGAAAATGTTCACAGGGTTTTTATATTTGCCCGTCTTCCCCAAAAAGTTTTAAAATTTTTCTGCATTATGCATTCTGCCTGCTTACTGCCTTGCTTCAACTGCAAAATTAAAACCACTCCATTTTCTTCTTACAGGAAATTAAATCTTAGCAAATATTTCCTTTTTACAGTAAAAGGAATGTTAAATATCAGGAAATATGGATAGAAACATCAGGAAATATGGACAATAACTTTGCAGAAGCTTTCTCTGTCCACAATACAGCACAGAATGTTTTGAATCTGCACACCCAAATCCAGACAGCTAAATTGGTTCAGTCTAAATACACTTAGGCCAAATTAAATTTCACTTTTAAGTAATTCAAGATAACACTAAACAGTAACATGTTTGACAAATTAGTATCTATATTTTACCTGTAACATTACCTGTTGACATGACTGGGGTGTATCAGAAGAGATGATAGAAGCCTGAAACAGTAGATGTTGTTTTGGTTGTCAACATGCCCTGACTTTAAGGTGAATGAACTCCTGCTATCTGGCTATGATTAATGGCAAAGGAAATGACTATAAACTTGTCTACATGTTTCATGTCTCGTCTCATTTCTGGTGGCTCTTTTATGATTATACATTTTGTTTTAGAATGTTTAGTTAATTACTATACACCAGTATGCTCGTAAGTGCCCTGTAACTGCTCCAGAAACATTCACATTTACTGAAGAACAATACAAGGAAAATATCATGTCATCTAAAAACTACAGTTTAATGGAAAACTCTGTAAGTTTGTCTGAGGGGGGAGACTTTGAGGTCTCATCAAGACCTACCCACATACTGAATATCACTACAATCCATCCAGGCATTTTTGGGTTTAGCCTGATTAAATCTTGCTTATAGCAGCCCACCAAACATCTACCGGCCTCTGCGGGAGGGGCCAGTTGCAGCCTCGGACAGCAGAGTTTTTGCTACACAGACTATCTCGTGTTATGCTGGTCATCTACACACATACAACTGCTACCAAAAACATAACCCTCTGACCGAAGGTAACAAAGGCTTGACCAGCTTTGTAGGACTTCCATGTTGAGCCCTGTAAAATCCAGCTTGTTGTACAGCTTGATAAAATGCCTGCCTGCCTAAACAAGCCAGCCTGTACAGTGAGATCACCCTCCTGATAAATGCATGTTGTTATCTCCCACTATCAGGTGTCCCTCATCCTGACATATACTCAGCTGCCTGAACTTGAGCCCTAACCTCTGACCTCCATTTCCAATCTCATCATGCAGGCAGTGGCCGGCCGGCCATTTGAATCCGAATCACAGAACATAATCGCATTTGCTGCACCATGTCGTAATGCTTGTCCATAATTGATCCGACATGTGGCCAGGCTTAATATATAAGAGGTCTCGGAGGTTTTGATGCAAACACATCATGTAAATCAAGTTGCAAATTGAGAGAGGAAACCTGACTCAGATTGTATTCCCCACACAGACCATGTGTGTTGTGAACTTGGCAAGTGAAACTCCAAGCGTTGAACCCAGAAGATCAGTTATCAGTAGTGCTGACAGATGTTTGTATATGTTTGAACTGTGGGTGATGTTGTTGAGTATTGGTTTCCTAGTCTGCGTCAGGACAGATTCTTCTATAGGCCTGTCAAACGGCAGATAGTCTCTACAGGTGAACTGTGTTGTGAGGGTCTGCATTGGGTGATCCTGGCAACAGTTAATGGTAAATTTAAGAGGACTTGTTCTTGAGTTATTGGATTGATCTATTGTGTTCATGCAGTAGTCTTGCAATTGCAAAACTGGTGAAAAATGAACACAAGCGTTTTGGGGCACTTTGGTGCTTAACATTGCAGCAAATACAATACATAATGTCTTATGTAAAATTAAAGTGACCATTCACATTTGGCGAATAATTTACCAACAGCTCTTGACTTTGAATTGCAGGTTGTCTGTGATGAACATTGAATCAAAATAGCTCAGCACGCTTCCCAGAAAAAGGCATGCGGACCCTCTCACAATGTACACACTGCTGTAGGAGGTAGATAGGCTCTGGGTATTACATCATGTTTAACAGCTTGCTGTGCGGATGAGGTCATGTTTCTATACGTGGCTGTCAGAGAGAGATGATGTCACTCTCTTCAATTCTTAGCTCAGCTCTGCAGAAGGGAATATGCTTGCAAGATAGAGAACAAGTTCAGGAACTCAGTGGTTGCTTTGTATAAAGCTACTTTTATTACCTCTGCCCAGAAGGTCATTTTTTGGTAGTTTGTATGTATGTGTGTATGTATGTTGGTATTTAGTAGCACAACTTAGAAGGTATCAATGAATTGTTATTTAATTTGGTTAGGGCAGTTTCTTGTCCTATCAAAGAACTAATTACATTTTGGGCCTCCTGGTGGCTTTTCGGTCCTGCAGCAAAACTTCCAGCTTAAGTTTTTTTTACCTTGTATTCTACTTGTGAAAGCCTCTCTGTGTACTTATCTTGAGTGACATTTATTTTCACTAGTCGGTACACATATTAAGATGATAAACGGTGCAAATGTTATGTTTGAACAGTTGTAAAGGTTGAAACTAATGCAGCATCTTTAGTAGTAATCCAAGAAAAGCTGTAATAGGCCAAATCTAGAAAGAAAATTCAAGAGCAGGGTTCTAGCCAGCATCCATCCTTTCGTCCTTTGGTGGAATTTTGCTGCTGGGGACAGACAAAAATTATGCCCTTCCCATCCCCTGACGGACAAAAATCAGCATGTAGATATTTTAAAAATGAAATTTTGCAAAGATTTCCAGAAATTCAGCCATTGAACCCAGCTGAGTCTACTCTACCAGCAAAATTTGCCCCTCAAAATGCAGGAAATGGTGTTTCAGGGGGTCTTGATTTCAAAATTATCCTGGACCCCCTGGGATTGTTGAGCCAAAAAATGTCCATTTAAAATCCAGGGGGCGGAAAAACATTTTAGGCTGGCTAGAAGATTGCTTCTGGGGTTCCATGATTTGAAAGCTTCAAGTGTTCTTCATCTTTCCTCATTCCCCTACAGGCTTGTCAGCAAGTTTCAACACCACTGCAATGATTAATGGTCTTTCTTCCTGTGCCTGTATTTCTAGAGCTCACTCCTAACCTCACAGTTCTTAAAGGAAAGGTCATGCGTTCTGGCAGCGATTTGTTGTCACAGTACATTTAGCAACCTCAAAAGTTGGTTAGTGAAAGAAGTGCTTAATACTTGCCTGTCCGAAAACATAACCCCACTTACTAACTTGTGTGCCTGGAAAAGACTGTAACAGAAAGAAGTAAATTTGACAAAAGGACATAACATAACGAGTTCAAACATTTTCGTGAAATATTTAATTCCTAGTTTTGATTATCATCAATTATGCAAATAAGGTTTTGACTCAAGCCCTATCCCATCTTCCTTCAACTCATGAAAACACAAACAGGCAAACATTGGGTAAATAAGGCTCTCTCATTGTTCCCATGTTACACTAATTCTGCCAACTCTGACTCCACTCTCTACCACTCCACAACTCTGACCTTCACTTCCTGTCACTCTATGGTGACCCTGACTGGCATTTGGAAATCACAGTGAGGCAGCCAAACAAATAAACAAACGTACATCTCATGCAAACACACTGAAATGGAAAACAGTACTCAAGTTAGTGGATGTAATAAAAAACGAATAAGTGTCTTAATTTCACCTTCTCCTTTTCCTGCTCTAGTCGAGTCATGTCCTTGGTGTCCTTGGTAAGGTTAGCTGCACTTACGCAGGGCCCTCCTGCTGTGAAGGAGTAGGGATTTTTACTGTTGTTTATAGACTTAAAGAAATACAGACTGTCTTTAGCTGGCTTTATTTGTCAAAGCAGATAAAGATGCTTTGTTTCGTCAGTGGAATTCCTCCCTGGAGTTGTAGGCAATGACCAAATGTCTTCGTGGAAAAAGTTTATCCTCTTGTCCTGAACTTGGAAAACTTGGAGAGATTAGAATTGAATGTAGAAAATAACAGAGACAACTTGATGTCACAGTTTGTTGTTTTTTGTATATATGCAATAAACTTCATTGTCATTGTATCTAAAAAATGATAGGTAATCAGGGCTTGAATTAACCACTTGATTCTGACTCAAGTCTCGCGCAAGTCTCGCAGTAACTCACATCTCGCGAATCGCGAGAGTCGCACCCCATTGGCCATTTTGGCGTGACGTACGCGCCTGGGCACTGCTTTTGGTGGAATATCTAATGTCCCAACGCTGTGTTCGCGGAAAAAATCACGCTTTGTTTTGACACTGTTTACGAAAACCCATCGATTGCCTAACATCCTTGCTGATAATTACATGTATAGGCTTACTTTAGAGGGAGTTTTTTTGCTTGTTTGGGACAATTCTGTCGGTGGAATGCGGGGAAAACAACAGCTAGTGTGACGATGTCTATACTGGGGAGGGGCGCACGGTCGGCACTGTTCGACGGAGGTCGCAATTTTTTACGGTTCTTTGAGATGTTATTTTTGTTGCAGTCTTTATTTTCAAAAGATTGATAAGTGGATGTTGTTTATTGAGAAAAGTGCGCTTAATTTGCCCTGCATCTTTTTTTGGTGCTATGTTTCCTTCAACTAAAATGCACTGTTTTTACAGATAATGGAAAAATTTGGCGCAACCTGAAATGCTGATGGGGCAAGTTGGTTTTTGATTCAGGTTGCCGCCTGCGCAACCTGGCTGAAAAAAGTATTTCGAGGCCTGGGTAATTGACAACAATCTCCAGTGTCATATGTGCAGCTTCTTAGGAAAACACAGCCAGTCGAGAAGCTGATTTACTTAAATACATCTAAGTTTACAGGGACTTAAAGTATCACAGCAAAGAGAACAGGAGGCATTTGCTGTGTTTAAAGTTAGCAGTAGAAATTAGTGTAGGAAGACAATCAAAGGCAGGACATATGTTCACTGTGTTCAGGTTCACTGCATTAAATGCGATCATAAGATTGCTGCAAATATTCCATGATGTACAGTACTACGCCTAAGCTTCCTCTGTCCTCCATTTTGGAGCAGACCTTGCTTATGGGGAGGGGATTATCCCTAGCAGGGATTATCTGAGCCCTGGAAATCCGCTGCCCCTTGCTGTGTGTCTTAACCTTCCAGTTTATCCAGGCATAACTGAAGAAAACGGGGTGTTCTGATGTTTGTGGATACGTCCAAACTGTGTGATTAGCCTTCATACTCTGCATACATGTTCGTCTGGGATTCCAGTCCTTGGCTATTCATCCTTGCCCTGTCCCACATTCAAGGTCACTGGCTTGATCCATGTCTCACTGAGACATTGACAGGAAGGTTATCGTAAATCGTGTCATCGTTTTTTTGTCTACAATAGCAAAACAGTCTCTCATTCATCATCATCATCATCAATGCCCATACTCTGATTACCTTCATCAAAAAGAGTATATTTTAGGCAGCATGTGTGTGTGTGTGTATGTGTGTGTTGTGTAGGTTGTAACAAAAACTTGAATTGATTAGAATTTTGGTCCCCTAGTGGCTTTCCATTCTACTGCAGCAGAACATCCGGTTTTGATATCTCGTGTACTGGTTTAAGTTGTTAAACAGTGAATGACAGTTCTGTTGACTTTGTTATCACAACAAAGTTGTTGGTGGTTGTGTAATTGACTGAACCTCAGCAAATCATGCAAATCAGACTCTTCAGTTACAAACACAAGATTGCAGCTGTTGTCGGCTAAACGTCCAAGTAAAACTAAAGAACGAGTTGCGTGGTTTCTTGGAAGCCTGTATAATTAACAGGTGTGTCGCGCGTGTGACATTTCTTTCTTCAGGAAACGATTTGCTGTCAGTTGAAACACAAACTGTTTGTTTGTCATCATCGTTGACAGCCAAGCAAGAACAAGTGGGCCTCAGTCAACTGCAGAATGTAGGGACAGGCCGTAAGATGTGCTGCTGTCCTGTCGTTTCCTGGCTGTTACCTAATATAGCCCTTCTCCCAATACTGGAGAAATTTGCAGGGGATGATGTGACACTGAACATTGCTATTAACGCTATTACATTTAGGGTCTTGTTTGTATTACTTAGAGTGTTTACTGTAAAAGAGTGTGGTGCAAAAAAATAATTGGGCCCAAAAGCATGTGTTTAGGTGGATTAAAAATTCCCTTTCATCTATCCCATCTCATATAGAAAGTATTGGAGAAGAAAGCTTCATTATTACTGACGGGAATAGGAAGGACATTTTTGGTTTCAGAGTGACTGTCGGACATGTATGATGTCTCTCTCTATAGTGTTATGTCCATACTAATCTTCTTGGTTTTTGTAAATTTTAAAGAAAAAATTCAGTCAAGATGAAAATGACAGTTTCGTAGGAAAATCTACATCGTTCTACAAGGTTACTCACTCCCCAAGACTGTGTGTACCAAGATACAACCCTCAGACTCTGTTAGCAAGTTAGTATTGCAATTTGCCAGTAGCAGTAGTTTTAAAATCAGAGAACCATCAAACACAACTGGTATGGCCTTAGAACCAAATGTCAGTCAGGGTCTAATGTTCCCTTGATGAAAGGTAGCCACTTGCCTGTATGTGTTGGTAGCAAACAATAGCAAACTGTCAGCTGTCTGGAGGCCATGCTACAGTGAACACAGAGGGGCAAGCCAAAAGTCAAGGTGAACAATTATTGTTGTCTGAAGTGGCTATTGTTCTCCCTGACCTTGAGAGAAAAAGACATCAATGGTGTGTCTGTAAATGGAGTCAAAGGTGTTTGGCCTTCAAATGTGGATTTATGATTGGACAGGCCATGCAAAGTTGATTTTTTGGATGGTGAATGCTGTAGGGATGTGTACCTATTCTGGGTACTGGTCCCGTGTTCTGGTACAGTATGGAGGAAATCATTTAGATAGCTACATTTCCAAAATACTGGTACTGTACCTGCATCGATTTACACTTCCTATTAAGTGTATAAATCACTTGATAAGAATTTGTTATTCCTACCACAAATGAAAATTTTGCACTGGTAAAAGATGAAAATATTGTATGGTCATTCCGAGCTAACAGACCATAGAACCAACAGAAGGAACTGCAAGCTACTTTCCTTTGAGTTTGAGAAGATGTGCAGCTAGGGAAAACACGTGATACGTCACATGTCCCTGAAAGTAGAGTTTCCATCACTATTTGATTATGACTGATGACGTGACACCTAGTAGGCCATCCTTTGTGCTGTGTAGTGGAGACACAAGTATTTTGTTGTGGTTGTCTGGTAACCTCTCAGCTGTGGACTTAACAAACTTGACTTGTCCCTAGCTACACTGATGTTATCGGCTCCAAGGGCCTTGTCCCAGTCAGGTGTGTTAAACCAATACAAACAATGTTGATGTCACTGTGAGAATCCCAGCTTCTACCAGACTCCATGGATAGGTGATCGCAGTCTTGACTCCAATGGCCGGCCGACTCCTCTAGTGTGCCACTGAGTCTATTATTTGTCAAATTTCTGCTATTTGACCAGCGAACTGTGGAGCCTGGTATAGGCTATTAGAATAACTCTCGGAGTGGTTTGTTACCTCCATGAAGGAGGTTCGCCTGCAACAGTGGTACTATATTTGGATGTGTGTGTTCGCACCTATTACTCAATATTCTTTGATGGATTTGTATGATGTGGGTAGTGATTAAAGACACATGGCAATTTTGGGCCACCTAGCAGTACTTTCTGGTACTGCATCATTGCAGGCCGACATCCCCTATTTGAAAGCAGTATGTTGTAGTCCATAGACAGCCTGTCTGCCCAACAATGTCAATGACTTCAATTTAGGACGCCTAATTGGTTCATTTGAAGTTTTATTTACAATTACAATTTTTTCCTTCATTTGTTTGAAGATCATGATAAGGGACTTGGCATTTTTAGAAATTGTTTGTTGTCAAATTAGGGTATACTAAAGCCACGTGTTTGGAAATTGCCTAGAAGCTAAAACGACAAACAGGATATTAAAAGGTAGAGTGTTTTGTTTGTGTAACAAAAACATGTTTAGCACCAAGGACAGGACCTTAAGCCACATAGAAAAAGGTAAAGGTGAAGCTCTGACCTCGAACTGAGGACGAAGCATGATGCTATTTCCTTAGCACACTAGGTCACCCCTACTCTTGACAAGTATGTTGGGTTCTTTAAAGGAAAGCATCAGAAAATCTTCAATTCATTATTTTCCAGTAGTTTACTCATTAAAAAGTTGATTTACGTCAATTTTTACATTAATCCGCCCAATATGACCCTGTAGACACGTTTGAACTTCGCGCTTTCCTCCCCTCTCCCGCCGCGCTGGCCGATGACGTAATGGCCTCGTTCTGATTGCCTGCGCGCTGACGTCACAAATCAGAATTGAAACTTCTGGCCATGCCAGTCATTTTGCTCGGTGAACCTCGGTCCCTTCGGCGGGAAATCACACCGCCATTCTGGAAGCCAGTCCGTTGTTGTTGACAATTAACTTCGTGGACCTGTAAGTCGCGTTGTGAGCTGTCTACGAAGCCATAGTCCCCGGGAGACTGAACATGAATTAGCTTGTCTGCAGCGGGTGAACCGCGCGGCGACGGGACGAAATCAAAACAATGGTTTTTGGGAGGTTCACGCACCGTGCCATTCTGGACTATTACAAGAGCGAGTTCGGGTCAGTTCTTACCTTCTCCTTTCCGAACAGCACAGTGATAATTACACGTAAGCTTCCACGAATTTTGGTTGAATTCACAGTTGTAGACCTCGTTTGTTCTACTGACAACATACCCTTGATCGCTACATATCGAACAACCCCCTTTTTGCGCCGAAACAGATAGCACCGCAACTTGTACAGATCGTGCGAGTTACGCCTCGCCTCTCACTTTATTTTCTGTTTCTCGGGTAAATTATCTGGACTGGTCGGTTTTTCAATCATGTAGCTTTGGCGGAGATTGCTGGGGGTTCATTCAAAACAAATCACAGACTCTGAAACGAAGCCGACATTTCGCGCCATTCACAATGCCGGCCTGTGTTGTATGTAAAAACAACAATGCTGTATGTATGTTTCGGCGCGGAAGGGGGATCGTTCGATATGTAGCGATCAAGGGTATGTTGTCAGAGAATGATTTTTTTTAATGTCCCTGCCAGTTGGACTATTGTGAATTCAACCAAAATTCGTGGAAGCTTACGTGTAATTATCGCTGTGCTGTCCGGAAAGGAGAAGGTAAGAACTGACCCGAACTCGCTCTTGTAATAGTCCAGAATGGCACGGTGCGTGAACCTCCCCCACCACCATTGTTTTGATTTCGTTCCGTCGCCGCGCGGTTCACACGCAGGCAAGCTTATTCATGTTCAGTCTCCCGGGACTATGGCTTCGTAGACAGCTCACAATGCGACTTACAGGTCCACGAAAGTAATTTTCTATGACAACAAACTGAACTCCAGAATGGCGGGGTGATTATTTACCGCTGAGAGGACCGAGGTTCACCGAGCAAAATGGCTGGCTAGAAGTTTCGGATCCGTGACGTCATACAGTCTCAGACGATCAGAACGAGGCCATTACGTCATCGGCCAGCGCGGCGGGGAGAGGAGGAGAGCGCGAAGTTCAAACGTGTCTACAGGGTCATATTAGGCGGATCAATGTAAAAATTGACGTACATCAACTTTTTAATGAGTACACTACTGGAAAATAAAGAATTGAAAATTTTCTGATGCTGTCCTTTAATGTGCAGAGGTTCGACACAAAAACCTCTACCAAACACGTTGCTGCTGGCTTTGCAACTACATGTTGGCTCTTGTTTTCACTTTACTGCCATATGTATGTGTATTTGCCTAGCCAATGTGACTTCAGGTAACCTCCCTGACTTCAGGTGACCCCTCTAAGTGTTGATTTGTTGGCATAGAATGTTTGCTTTAAATTTGTCACTTATTGGTGGACGTTCTCTTTCGTTACTAGTTACTACACTCAAAAGCATGTCTGTTTCTACCATTACGCAGCTTCAATGCAGACCATACATGTATGTACTAGTATATTGAAAACAAAGTTACTGCTAAAAGTCTAAACATGTGCCATACATGGAGATGTATTTCTACATTGATTGCAACTACCTCTAAAATTAGGACAGAGATGTTTTGCAGTACAGTGTATGTGTTCAGTCAAAGGGTTTCTTAATAGGGACAAGGAAAGAAAGGCTCTAGAGTACCGGAGGCATAGCTTTCTATACATCAAAGACATGTCCTTTAGGCAAATCTGATACTTATTAAACTGTCTTTTATTACTGTAGATGCTGTGACGCACGGCACTGTACATCAGTCATAGACATATTATTATTGAATGATAAAGACACAAACAAAGTTACATTGCCTATCCTGATAGGCTAGAGAATTCCACATGTCTTGATATCATACAAATATATACATGAGGACAATGAATGAGACATGAAAAATGTGGTTGGATTCTGTGTCTTGTTTTTTTTTTTTTAGGACAGTATGGCCCGTTACTTTGGCGTAACTCTTTGAAAGGATATTAACACTTGAATATATCTGTTGTGGGGGATGGAGAGAGAACAAGAAATCAAAGAATTTCATATCTTATGTTAGTGATTCTCCCGTCCTATCCCCCTCCCATAAGCTGTCATTGGTTGTGCCCATTCTATTGTGGTTAGCTGACCAGCTGTGGACTATGCCACACTTCTTTATGGAGGGGGGTGTCCGCCTGTACCTAAACTATTGCTAGGAAGCCCAACATTGCCATGTTTCTTCGGAACCTCAATAATTATCCACTTACCAAAATTCACACAAATCCATGAGAAGGATCTTAAGTTATGGGTGTGAACACTCAGACACAACCAAAAACAGTACCCCCATCCAGGTGGTAACAAGCATTGTGAATGTCCAATGTATGGCAAACGTTATGACCTGATGCCTGCATTGTACTTGAATGTACATGTATAATGGGCTGATTGGCGACATGATGTCTCATAACCCAACAGTCTGTCCTCTCTATTTCCAAAGGTGTCTGATAGTTTATGTGCAGGATGAAACATAATACTGACCTGTTTACCATTTAAAAAGTAGATAACATACCCGACAAATGTACAGGAAGGAGATAGTCATCTTTTTCTTTTGCATGTCTGGACGCAGGGTCTTAAATTTCCACCTTAATCATTATTGTGGCATTTTTGTAGTGGCATTAGTTTTACCTCTGCAATTTTAGAGGCCTTTAGGGATTTCAGTCTCAATGATACAGATCTATGATATAAACAAGTGCAGTTCTTGGTGAAGCTGCTAGGAGAAAGGAATATCTTACTGAAGTGTACATTTGATTTAAGATGTGCAGTTCTGAAAGATGCCACTAGGTGATCCAAAATGACCACCATATTCCTTCCTTGGACTCAAAGATGTCCACATATGTGTACCCAAAACCATGAAAACATACTGTAGTTACCAAACTTTTAGATTGGTTTTATATTTGCATTTTTTATGGTGACCACCTCACTGCAGACTTAAAACCACTAGTGTTTCCCTCACTGTACAGTATGTGACTATAGAGTGTGTATTTTAAACCACAGCAAACACTCCATTTTCTAATTACCATGAAATCAATTCACTCAAATTTTAACGCCACTTACACAGTAACTTTGTTAGTCATACCACTTACAAATTAGCAAAAAAATTGACTAACAGTAACAAGTACTACTAAAAAGATCTTGCTGGATATATTATGTAGAAATTTCAGCCTTTGCTAACAGCTTTACTTTCTGACATTCATCAAAAAGCACTGCCATGATCAACATTTGTCCCATAAAATCCGCCATCTGTGATTTCACTTACAAAACACAGGAACTAATTCATTAGTATTTCCTGCCTTGTGCAAATAACTGCCAAAAGGTCAAGGAAAAATCATAATTGCACTCGGCACTTAATTGATTTTAGCCTCAATTCAGGGATAACATTAAAAGGTCTTCTCTGTAGGGGTTCTCATATTGTTTCCCACAGAATCACCTGAGACTGCCTGTGGGTTGTTTGGTTTTTCATCAGGATTTAATGCTCAATAGAGTAAATTCCACATTACCAGCATTGGTGTTGTTTGTCATAACATTGTCAAAACTTTTGTAACAATGTAATTGAGTTAAGTAATTGTTTTGAACAATTTATTGTCTATATACAAGGGCAGACAGTAGAGCTGGTTTTACCTACTTTCAATTTTCATGGGGTGCATAATTGGTCAATTGCACAATTAGATATTCTGAAAATACTCTAGCCTAAAATCAGCAGTTCCACGTGTTTGGAAAGTAAATCTTAGAAAAGAGCAGAACTATCATGCTATGGAAGAAACCATCGCCTTACAGGCTTCAAAATCTAGTTGCAAACAACTGTATAGTTTATTTTGCCAGAACATGTTTGAACCGCCATCCTGCCAAGACGAAGTACTCCGATGCTTAGAACATCAAGATCAATTGAAGAATGTGTATTTATTACCATTTACCTGTACAAAGAATGTAAGACTGCAGTACTTTCAATATAAAATAATACATAGAATACTACCTACCAAATGTTACTTAAAAAAGATATTGGTTTCTGATTCAGATATTTGTCCCTTCTGTGAAGAAAAACAAACCTTGTTACATCTATTTGCAGAATGCCCCAGTGTACAATACTTTTGGAAGGATTTCTGTAAGTGGTGGAGAGCGAATTACTTTGAATCGTTATATTTAAACAAGAACCACATATTGTATGGTTATCTTGATCAATGTTCGATGCACGCGTATCTGAATCACAGCATACTTAAGGCAAAATATTACATTTTTAAGAATGCTGGTAAACGTAGAAAACCTTCCTTTTGTTATTTACAGCTAAGTTAGAGCCACATCAGAATATCATGTGTATGTATGTATATATATCTTCTTTAGATAGACAATAGACTGTTCATATCATATATATACAGGGCTTGCCACTACAATTGTAACTTCTCTTTCTTTTGAATAAAAAAAATAAAAAATAAAAAATAACAAAAATAAAAAAATAATTGGTCAATTGTTATAGATACATTGTTTCCAAAATATTTTAGTAAACGTTAACATACTCAAACTTTAATTTTTAATTTTTTTGACAGTTTAGAATTATTGCAACTTGAATATTCTTTTCATTCAAAATTGTTGAAAATTCTGTCTATTATCGCAAAACCCTTACAGTAATGTGGAGTCGAAGCTCCTATAAAGGTTCAGTGTAAAGAAATCTTCAGGTCCGGACCTGTACCTAGTCCTTGGCACCTGTCTGTAATGTTACATTTATGTATGCAGTCCTGGTACACCAATAATCACTCTGGAATAGGGAATTGCGTCACAAGGTGGGGTCAACTCAAAATGGGACACTAACCGAATTTCAGTTTCCATCTAGGCATGCAGGGGGCCAAACATGTACGAAAAAGGCAAAGATTACCAAATGATTTCTCTGTCCGTGTCTCGCAGATTGCATTATTACTTGGACGAATACAGAAAGGTCAGAAGATGGTAGTCTGTAATGTGATTGTGACTTGGGCAAGGAGACACACCAAGCTAGAAATAGCATTTGGCTGTTGTAAAGAAAAGGTTACGTTCGATTTGATTGATAGGCAGGTTAGGATTAACAAGTTGGTGAGAAAATTACAACCCTTCTACAAGACTTCGACTTCATCTGTATATCTTACACTCTTCACTGATGAACTTTTTAGGAGCAATGGAAAAAGTAATGAAATTAAGACCTACGCACTAGCGTACCAATCATATTCATCTCCCACTAATACTGTTTTCTAAATGGAAGACACTTACCATGTGGTATACAATAATGCACCTAGGCAATTTGCTTTCGTACATGGCATAATTCATGCCTAAACTGTTCCCACAGAATTACGGACATGAATTGGGGGTTGGCAAATTTATTATGCAATTTTAATAAGTCAGTAATAGCCCTATCCATCATATCACTTTTCGTAAGACCAGAATTGGATACACATATTCTAAGCCAATCGCTGTCATCAGAGTACATTCAGACCATTACCTGATGGGAAGTGTATCTTTGACCCAATCAATATTTACAATCTGCCTTTATTGAAATATTAGTATAGAAGAGGTCCAATTGCCATCTTGATCAATTATTAGATATTCCTAGAGAAGCCCTAAATCGCTTCTGCGGTTACAACACCTACATTAATATCTGTGGAAGGGGTCTTAGTAGACAGCAGCAAAGGACCATGAAATATGTTGATTGTGAGGCCTAAATACCATAGCTCTATGTATAACACCATGGCATACATACATACTTAGATTTTATGTGTTCTCATCATTAAAAAATAGCTCTGTAGTATGAAGCATCTTAGAACTAATAGAAGTCATCATCATCATCTTAGAAGTCACCAGGAAGAAAATGTTCCACATCTGGAGATGTTTTCCCTTTGAACATTGGTATAAAACCTGCTCTTCAACAGATCTGCTCACTGATGAAATGTAGTGGATGCTACCTGAAATGTCTGACCATTTCCAAAATCATATCTAGTTGCTTGAGTAACTGATATTTGAGGTATTAAGAATCCTGACAGTGTCTATGATGGTGACCACCTGTCTGCTCTGTGTGTGACTATTCTCTTCCAATGCCCTCAGTGGGTGACTGTATATGTTTACTTATTGCCTTGGCTATATTAGAAACTTAGCTACAATGTTGTTGTTTCAAGTGAGACCTATGTGGTTGTTTTTACCAGGTTGCTTGAGTAACTGATATATCGATGGTGACCACCTATTTGCTGAGTGGTAGCTTCAAACAGGTGTAACAATATGTTATTCCCTTGACTATGTTATAAACTTAGCTACAATGTTGTTAGGGTTGACCAGGTTGCTTGAGTAACTGATATTTGGCATATTAAGAAACTGTCTATAGTGACCACCTATTTGCTGTTTTCCTCCAGTCCGTTGAGTGGTAACTTCAGACATGTGTGACTCTATATATTATTCCCTTGGCTACATTTGTACATTGTATATTAGAAACTAAGCTACAATGTTGTTGTTACAATTGAGACCTGTGTGGTTGTTTTTACCAGGTTGCTAACCAGGCTCCACCTGATGTGCAGGGAATATGCATGCAAATCCAATTTGTAATGCT
>NC_049990.1:8431805-8443921 GCF_000003815.2 Branchiostoma floridae
ATAATGCTGATTTTGTGACGCTTTATTTTGTCACTGTTAGAAAGTAAGTGGATGCTATCAATGACATTCTATTTTTTAAAAGAGCAGGGGAATTTCTCAGGTACAGTGAATCTGTAGATACTGTACATGACATCTGTCTTTCTGTCACAACCAGTGGCATCTGTTCCTTTTACAGCTGATTGTAAAACATGTTTGCGATGATCCTAAACTTAGAGTTAGATAAGAACTTCTGTATAGAAGTATTTGTTTTGTGTATTGTACTTATTGTTTCTATGCCTATTCCATTACTAGTATATGTGACAAACTTTATCAAACCACCTTTAGACAACTCAGAAAATGGACAACTTTTGTTGTCAATACTGTTACAGATTATATGAACATTATGCATGTCAATAGTTTCTGGTAGACTAGCTGTATTTTCTTCGATCAGAGCCTTTTATCATCTATGTTATTTGTGAATTTGCTTAAAATTAAACATTATTTTGTTGTTTTGTTCTGCAGGGTCGCCACACCAAGACTGGGCAGTTGGCGGCCATCAAAGTCATGGATGTTACGGAGGTAGGTTTCCATGGCAACTGTCAATCTTATTGTAATATTGTCATGAGTGATGTACATATGCACCGGTGCACCTTCAGTTGAAAATTTAGGTACACACTAACACAGCACTAATTTTTGGTGCAAAAAAATGTATTTATACCCAGTGTTTTAGTATGGTGGCCTTAAAAAGGTATCTTCTAACACCTATACGAAACACCTGTTCCACCATATCTTCCATGGAATGGAGACCCTTAATAAATAGATAAAAGTATTTCGAGCCCTGTGTATGGTAATGACCTATTTGCCAGTATCTGGTCAGCTATGCGGGAGAGAAGCGCCTGTAGCTCCCATGCGTACACCTCTAATTGACGTTCATCACTCAGGGATGACTAATGTATCTGTAGTGGAAGGATTCTTGCTGATTGTGCGTGCGGTAGGCGACGGGGTCAGTCCTCTCCGCGACCTCTCGCTCCAGCCGGCCTCGGAAGAAAATGTTTGTCTGCTGCGATCAATACAAAATTACCATGCAAGGAAGCTCCAGTGGCAAGGCCTAAAAAAAAAAGAGATGATGTGTTTCTGGTGACCCTAGCCCTTTTTGTGGGGTCGACTCTGATGAGGGACATAAAATTTCTGATTCGAGTAATGTCATTTTGTTTTCTTTTGTAATAGAAAAAGTGCCATAATAAACCTAGGTCCCCTTCATTCATACATACATTTTGTACCTACTGTTCAATTGATGGCCGAATCTTAATGACCTAACGACCCTAACTTTTTAGGACTATTATCGGAAATGTAACAATAATTTTTCGGTTGATGGGAAGTGTTCAGGGTCACCTGTCGGAAACATCTTAAGCCAGGAATAAGACAGGAAAGAAGCTAGGAAGGGTGTGAAGTAAGCTCTAACAATCATCATCATCATTTCGCTGTGCCTTCCCAGACTAACTCTACTCTGCCCGTGTTGCATTACCGGTATAAGAAACTCAGGAATAAGTGGCAGGGTATTCTATAGAAATCCAGAGAAAAATAGTATTCGAGGTCTGGAGAGGGTAAAACCCTGCACATTATAAGCCAAATTTATGGCTTAAACCAAAATTGCGTACCTGAAAATTCGCAAGGTGTTGCTGCAATTATAACAAGGTGTTCAAGTACATTTATTCCATTGCATACAGAAAGCTCTAAGTGCTATTGTGAATTGTTTGCTTTGGGGTATGTATAGAGATAGAGTTACTGCAAACATTAAATATGCATACGTGAATGAGGCGATAACAAAGAGCCAGAGTCAATGTGATAATGACACTGACATTGTGGCTGTCACAAAACATGCATGTCCGTTTGTGCATCACAAATCACTCAGTCAGACAGAAAACACGCTCCAACAATTCTGCCGTGGGTCTGAACAATGAATATCAGAATACGCACTCATGATTGAAGCCGCAGCAAAGCTCTATCATGATAACGTTGTTGTTGTAAAAAAAAATCAAACATTTTCGTCCATTAACGGTCATATTGCAAATTACCAAGACAGACAGAAAACACGCTCCAACAATTCTGCCGTGGGCCTAAAAAATGAATATCAGAATATGCATTCATGTATAAAGCTGCAACAAAGCTCTGTCAAGATAACGCTGTTGTTGTCAAAAAATCAAAAATTTTTGTCCATTAACTGTCATCTTGCAAATTTCCAAGATAGACAGAAAACATGGTCCAACAATTCTGCCATGGGCTTTAACAGTATCAGAATAAGCATTCATGTATGAGGCCACAACAAAGCTCTGTCATGATAACATTGTGGTTGTCACAAAATCAAACATTTTTTGACACATCAGTTTATCCGTTTTGTATTGCAAAAAAGCGCCCTGCCTGAGTCAGAAAACAGTCTTATACAATAAGCATGTTCAGGGTTTAGAATGTGCATGCAGCATGATGCATTGTGGGTAATTTTGTCAAAGTTCAAAACCCCTGAGACATACATATAATATAACCTGTCTGGATACGGGAAATGTTTATAAGTTAGGGGCCTTCATCTCTGACCTCGCGTATGTATGGACTGTTTTTGTCTATCCTGAGAAAATAAATGCTAATGTTTTGGTCTATCCTGAGCCTGAATGTGGGTATAATAAAAGCTAATGAATTGTCTGTGGGTCAGCGGGTCAGTACCCCAGTGTCCAGGTCAGCGCCAGTGATGATTAAATGACACAACTGACCTGCTCTTGATGCAGGTGCCATGTCAGCGTTCTACAGGGCATGTCAGCTTCACTGATGTAGACCTGAAAATAATCTATTTTAGTGTAGAAAACACCTTTTTGATGCAAATCGTGTCATACTGATTTCAAATTTTGTTTCATGTACATGTACATCAGTGTGTTAGCTAGTATTAAACACTTGCAATATACAAACCTTCACTAAGGCAGCACATTTTGCTTTCATCCATAGGACTTACATTTTTTCATCACTCCACATCCTTTTAATTGCAGTTTGTAGGGAATCTGCTAGGGTACCCATAACTGAATCTAAGCTCTACTCAAATAGAAAGGGTCATACAGATCCAAACATTATTTTCTGGGTAGTAGAATTCCTTGAAATGTTGATCTTTGCAGCCAAAAAAACTGTAATTGTTAAAAGTGGTTTTATTTTTGAAGTTTTCAATCGGACTTCTCCATGAAATGATGACATAATGAATGCTACAGAATTGCTTCAAGTTCAACAGCGGCCTTTAAAACAAAACATAGAAAACCCCTTGAAGTATTTTGAGTCCTACATATCAACTGACCTGGCTGTTCTATCAATATTTACACCTTGGTGGGCAGTAAGCTGTCTATCCATCAGCGTCACCCATGGACCTGTACCCCGCGACCCTTCGTGACCTTGTCAGGAGGCGATTGCTCCTCAGACACCAAATTACTCTTCCTGCATGCTATTTCTATTATCTAAGGTGTTATTGAGCTGGAGTCGATATGAGTGTACACAGAAGGACATCGGCATTGACATTAACAGCTTTGCTGACCAATAACCAATGTGATTTTATATCAGTGAATGAAGGAAAGGAATTGTGAATTGTCCATAGGCATCTATTAAATTGTCACAATAAAGCATTGTCTTTGTCAGATAAAATCAAATTTTGCTAGTTGAAAGTTAAAGTTGAAAGCTGTGGCTAACATTACATGAAACATTGAATTGAAATTGATAACTCCCCACAGATACACACATTTTTCTGTGTAACACTCCTGCAAATGATTAGAATGTAATGTCAAGATATGCTGGACCAAAAATGAAATAATTTTACAGTCCATATGAGTGTCCCAATTGAAATGAAGTGTATATATGCATGTTCAATTTCTGTAGAAGTGTTTTTGTAATTATACTGTGTGCGATCATGTAATCCCAGCCTATTGGTTTTCACATGTTCTGGCAGCTTATATTATATTATAAGCCACAATATACTGTGAGGTGATCAATAAATCTCAGAAGGTGTCAGCCCAAATTGGGAATGATATTCCCAGCGTTATACTTCTGCATTAGAGTTTCAAATGACATCCCAACACATATTCCAGTAACTCCACAATTTGGAGAATGGTCCAATAGCCCATACCTCTCTTTTTACTGCCTTTTACTTCTCAAACCTATGTCAGGTACCCATTTTTACACCCGAGGAGAGTGAGGAAAGCTGAAGTGCATGATCTATCTTAGGGCGAAACACCTAGCCAGGAGTCAAACCAGCGACCTGTCAATCCTGTGTTTCTGATTAATCTTTAGAAATCCTGCCCCGAAGTGGTCAAGACACTATTTGGGCCCGACTCCTTTGGTAGTACATTATCTGTCCGGACCAGCTGTGTCACAGAGAAAAGTCAGACGATTTTTGCACCGGTGTTCTATCACGACGGCGAACGTGTCAATCCGTAGAGGACGTCATTGGAGCAATCACCAGCCCCCCATCTGTCCTGTCCTAGACAGAATTGATGGATGTGCATAAATGTTAAGTCCCAGCTCACGAGCTACACGCAAACAGGTTACCCCCCGTGGTAAACATTCCCGCGCCGTAAGCCCCCTTCCCCTATTCCGACCGCTAAGACCGTAAATCGCATCGCTCGTTTAGTCCATCAGGTGGGGAGAATATACGCCAGACGTTTTCTCCGGAAGATTGTAAAACACTTGTTTGAAATGTCAGGCCTCCGCTCAGGCGTGTAAAATGGTCACGGTCACAAGAATGGATGTGCGACCGGTCCTGTGGGACAGGCACAATGCAGCGCAAACAACTCGTATAATTTTTTTTTCCAGTACATAATATCGAATGCCCTTTCCAAGCTTTTCTGAGGGGAAAACTATGATATGCCTGGCTGTGCCATTTTAAAAAGTCCAGGGTAGGCGGTCAAAAAAATATTTTGGGTTGGGTGGGGAGGGTGGTCAAGAAAAACTGACTCATAACTTAAGGATGGTACTTAGAAAGAGAGGTAGAGGTGGATCGTAAATATTATACTAAATTATGTCCGACAATGTGTTCGTTTTTTGCAAAAGAGTGAATCAAGTATTTTATTTGTCGCATGCAAATCATTCCTGGTTACCTCTTGCTTAGACTGGCAATTTATGGAAAATATTTATAGGATTTAATAGACATCGTTTCCAATTACTGTTTTTAATGTGATTTATGATAAATACAGGTGTTTTTTTATCCGTATGTATCTTTGCAAGCAATGTGGCAAACAGGTAACAAATGTGTAATGTGCACTGCGAGTGATATTGCCTAGTCTATGCAGGAATTGATTCCCTGCATTGCTATTCAACTGCCGTCCTTTCTTACCGCGATACATCCATGACCGATCGTTCTGTCTAACCCACAGATATAAACAAATGACATCATCCAAGACCAGGTAGCTCCTGGAAACGCCTGCCTGGTGAATCTTACTATGCAGAAAATCCAAAGATATCCGCTAATCTTGTCTCGTTCGTTAGGAGATGACGGCTAAATTTTGCTCGTTATGTTCTTCAAACAAAGTCCACAGGAAACATTAGCATATAGATTGTATAGGTGCGGGGTAAGATGATGTCATTCCGCATGTGGAATGGTAATGCAGATTGTTTTATGAAGGAGCATCGGATGCATATTTCATTCACGTATATAGCGTTGTGCGGCAGCGATAAGAGCCTCGGAGGTATTGATGCATTCAAGAGCACGACCTTATTTCGTCAGAATTCGCCGCGTTTTATGGCTTTGCGCCGATCGGACATCAAAAGCACAAGATCCTCGCAGCCATCTCTGGGTACTTAGGGGGAAAATAGGATGACGGTACGTCCTGCTGGGACTTCCATGATATTACCATGTATTAAGGGAGGAAAGCAACTGTAGATTACTAATGGTATAAAGGAATTGCAGACCATGCAATCTTATTGATCATGTATAATTCTAATGGCGTATTTCTTCCTCAAGACTTACCAATGGATCAATAATATCAATCAATCAATAAACAAGAAATCATTTCTCAATACACATGGCAGTACTAGCCTGAATTGTGCCCATTGTTACATTGGTTGCCCTAATTGTAGAATTGTTAACACAGTATTCATGTTAAAAGATTGTTACAATGAAAATTGGAGATATTCTAATCATAAACGAAAGTTAGACTTGCTTCAAAAAGCAGCCATATTGAAATCCTTCTTGATACCGCAAAAATTACAGCCATTTTTGGATTGGTTACCGGTAAATCTTCGGCAAGATGTGCAAATACCTCATTTTTCATCTGTCTAACGGGGCGCTTTTCCTGCCTCCCATACTAATGCCAGAAGTGTTCGCCATGACTAATCTGTGGATACATGACAGTCATAAGTCCCTGTCTGATCATGTCGCCGGCACAAAATTCATTGGAACAAATGAGATCCCTGAAGGCATGGTGAGGCGGAAGTAAGCTGGGAACAGATAAGCAGGGTTCTCCTGACTGGTGCTGCATCTGTGAACAAAGAAAATCATGCACATCCATCATAAGAAATTGTACAAAGAAATAACTGTACAGAAGTAGTGGTAGTCGCTTCAATGTCTATGGAAGACAATGAAATTGAACAATTTCTACCTATGAAGGAAAAAAAACATGATATGCATACTATGTTAGTAAGAATGGCAACTTATTTCAATTATTGGTTGTTATTTATTGATATTTAACTAGACAGGGGGACAATACATTTAGTCTCTGTCTTACTTCAGTACTTTCTGCCTGCTTTTCTGGACATTTTGCTACGTGATTTCATCCCATGCAAAATAGAAAACACAAGTACCAAAAATGCAGTTCAAAAAAAGTTGATTTAGAGTATCAACCTTTGGGTGAAGTAAGCTTGCAGATAGAGAATTTAAATGTAATTTATAGTCCACAATCCTGGGCAAGTTGAGAAGCAGTTGCCCCCTTATTAGCACTGTCACTTTCATGCATACCCAGGGGGGAAAACCCAAGGCATCATCTTTCCAGCCCGCTACCATTAACATACAAGATGTGGGTAATAAACCCCCGTCTACAGACTCCTACCAAACCATGAATAAAAGATATCCATATTAAACGTGAGTATGATTGCTCCTACTGGTCTCGTTATCACCCCCGGTTGACGACACTCTTTTTCCAGTTGTCACGACAACGGCATGAAATAAACTAATAACACAGCGCAGTGTTTGAGCGTGAGCTTCGATAAGCTCCCAGACAGTATGTATGACCATAGTTTGCTGGCCACTTCCTATTAAAATGATTAAGGTGGTAACAAAAGGACCTTAGCTACAAGGGGTAAATATTGGAGCAACAACGCGAAGCTCGATTGTCGAGACTGACATGAATAGTAAGAGATCGGCGCGGGAGATACGCAAGGGGCGACGGAGAGGTGAATCGATGAGTCATCCGCGGGTAGTCCCTAAGGTCCCGCGGCGCATGTCGTTGTTGGAATCAATACCTGTTGGAGGTGCATGAGACGAGTAGATTTGACGCTAACAACAACGCTGAGCTCATGCGCTATTGAGCCAATGGTTGCCCTGTATGATCTGAAATCAGCAATGTTCAGGACTCAGACTTCAAGAGCATCAAATTTCAATTTTCAAGGAAACATGGAATAAATTGTGTCTTTCTCTGCATTTAAAAGCTATTTTTGACAATATACAGTGTTTTTTTTTTGCCATATTGATACAAATTTATTCTAAACCCTTGGATCAACAAGAAACTAGCCTCAAACATGCTACATTTCTTGTAGAGGCTGTAGATATAAAAGTATTCGAACTACTAGTGACATGATTTGAGTATTGACATCTGGTGGTTGTCCTGATATCTTGTTTATTTCCATAACCATGACATTTGTATTGGATCATTCCAAAGGGATGGAAGCTAGCTCATCTTAATTGTCTCTTTCCACAATGGCAGCAGTTCAAGATAAATATTTGGAATGCCTCACATTCGTTCTCCATTGAAGAGATCTGTCAGAAATCAGCTACAAATTGCGTTAATACTCTCCGAGATTCGAATAAACAGTTTTCTGGTTTGCTCTTTCTGTAGACATGCAGGAATTGAGTACTGTAAATTCAGTTATTTTTGCAGTGACTTATATCATGATAGAACGGGAAAGAAGAGTTTCATGGCATTTTAAGTTGGCGTATGAAACAATTCTGTAGTTCAGTGCATGCAGTAATACATTGGAAAGGCATACCGAATATCGTTGTGTCAAGAATTTGCGCTAGATTTATAGCACATGTGCTTGGTAAGGATTTGTTCCTCTTACAAATTTGGATAATTTAAAACCAAGCGTGCAGTAAGTCACAGTTTTGGTGTGACAAGTCGTCAGTGTGAAGAAATGGACGTTGTGGCATTCCTGCGAAGCAGGTGTATTTTAAAATCTAAACGTTACACATACCAGATGTCTTGCACACTCCCGCGAGCTCAAAATATTTGTCAGAAATGTGGTTTGGAACGGAGCGTCGTGTAGACAAGGTTGATGCACCTGTCGGAGTGATTGGAAACATTGTGATTACAGTGATGAAAGGCAGATTCAAGGATGAAAGAACATGTATTTAGCGTAGTGTGCAGCTGGGAAAGGCACTTTCTACGACTTTCCTCACATCACTCAGGTGAAAAATTAGTACCTAGCTTCAGCTAGGGTGTTAAATGGAGGTCCCGTCTTTGGAGAGGGCCAGATATGAAGCATGTTAAAGAACCCACCGCACTTATTGAAAAGAGTAGTGGTCCTTCCCAATGTGAGTGAAGCAAACCTTACAGTCTGGTCCCCGGGTTGACATCTTGCAAATGTGATAGTCACCTGTTATGTCAATCCTTCCACAAATGTGGTAAAACTGAATAAATGAAATAAATACGTAAGCTGTTAGCAACCCTGCCTCTGGACCAAGAGGTTGGGAGTTTGAATCCCAGGTATCGTTGTAGCAAAGCCGCATTGCACTACTAGCTTATAAAAAGCGTCATACTTTGTCCTCAGACAGAGGTCGCCTGCTATATCATTCATACAAACTTTTGTGGGGCTTGAAGCTACATACGTACCTTGAGTCCTCATCTACGCATCAGCTACAATGCATGCAGAGTTCAATTAAAAGATACTGTCAACACCATGATTGCTTTATGGCCCTCTGGCCAGGCAAATGTCATAAGTACATGATATCTTTATTTCACATTTGTCCCACAAGGTTTGCCACCTGTCCTGTGCTCATATCTATGATAGCTTGGAGGCATTTACGTTCTCATTTCATGGATGTGTTAATAACAAACTAATAAAAACCCTTTCCCACCCCCTAGCAGTCCTTCCGGTCACCTCTGAATTCTCTCTGGTCTATCAACACAGCCAAACCCACAAAGGTGCTGGGTTGTTGCCAGAAGGACTTCCTCAGAAACTTGCCTACATGTTTCCTTTGCAAACTTCCCTCCTCACCAGTCATGGAAGTACTGTAGATTTGTTTAAATCCCCGGGGACCTGATTTTGCTGTATGATGGAAAAGGAGCTGTTGGAACAGTCAGGAGAAATGCAGATCACATATTCCCAGTGTCACAGCTACAGCAAGAGTTCAAAATAAAATCACCACAGACATTTCTAGATTTACAGTAGATCCTAAAAGATCAGTCTCTAAACCTGACCTTGGATTTCATCACCAGTCTGTCTGGAGCCTTTTGGTCCCTGGAAGATTTCGCAGTTGTTAAAAAGGAGAAAAACGTTTCCACCTCCCGCTTGGAGAGGATTTGGGAATTCAATTAGTGACGTTTAGGAACAACCTGGAAGCAGGAAAGGTGATTTCTCCAGAGGCACCACACATGTTAACATTGTCACCTTCCAAGTCACCCAGGATAAACTGTAGGCCTTAGTTCCTGTAAACCCCCCTAAGGACAAGCCAGGATTACAAGATCCTAAGGGACCAGAAGTCTAGGAAGAAGGAAGAAACTGTACCTCTGAATCTTTCGTCACCTGGAAATTTACTTTGTGATGTAGTGCCCACCCAACCACCTTATCCACACAACTGTGAACATACAGTTTTGGTTAGGGCAACCCTGGGGATCCTGTTGATAGAGTAGTGTTTAGACTTGTACATGTGTTAGATTATACGGATTGGTTAGAGCTACAGAAAGAGGAAGGGTTACCTTGGATTCAGAATGGTAGCGGCTGCATATTACATTAAAATTCAAAACCTGTTGGCTGGCTTCGATTTACACTAAATTTAGGTACCAGATTATGTGTCACCTTGAATGTACTGATTTTGCTCTACGTTAAATTTGTGTATGAATTACGTGGAATTGCAATTGCAGATCACACTCAGTAGGAATGCACACCCCCTGTAACGTGAAAGCAGAGCTGACTGTCAACTTGGCAGATATCGTTGAGCATGTTTGATACAGTTTGACTCTTTCGCTTAGTTCAGGAATCAATGAGACTTTTCCACCATGTAAATAAAGTTCCCAATGATTTGCAGAGAAAGTAGGAGCACCAGCAAAAGGGCGATTGGATCATAACTTTCAGGGACTCTATGAAAGGACAAAGATGATAATTTTATTGCAGAACAATTGCATCAGTGACAATGTATGGCAATGTATAGAAACAAAAGTACACATAATACTACACATAAACGTTATATTACAACAATTTATGAAAATTCTGCAATTCATGAATTGTTTACTGTGGTTTTCTTTTTGCAGTAACCTCTCTGATGCATTCCTAATACTGTGAATATGCCTTTCTAATGTATACAACATGTATTACTACCACTACTGCACTGTATCACAGAATTGTATCAACTTCAAACTTTAAATGCAGTGAAAACCTCTTTTCCTCCTCTACTGTGAAATCAAGTCCCTCGGAAAAAAATGAATTTATAGCACTAAAAGAAACTAAAACTGAAGACATCACCATAAATTGGCTTGGACTAATGACAGAAATGTTCCTGCTTGTTTCAGGATGAGGAAGAAGAGATCAAACTAGAAATCAACATGCTGAAGAAGTATTCCCACCACCGGAACATCGCGACTTACTACGGCGCCTTCATCAAGAAAAGTCCACCAGGAAAGGACGACCAGCTATGGGTAAGAATTTTTTCTCAGTATTGATTATCACAAAAATATCCCTGCAATTCCAGAACAAGATTCCAGAACAAGATTCCAGACCAAACTGACACTGCTTTTTCCACCATACACAAGAGCTATCTGCCATGTGAGATCATGACCCTAGCATGTCCAGAACACTAGATGTCAGAAGTTCTACTGCATTGACATGGAAAGCTGCCAGGAGACCCAAAAACTAATCTTTTCTAGTTTTGACACAACCTTCCAACACACCAAATATAAGAACAATCCACCCAGAATTCTTAACTTGGTAATGGACAGACAAAAACAGACAAATACTACCCAAAATATGACCTTCTTGATAAAGGTCACTATACTATACACTTGTTGCAGAACAGTTGAACAAGGTACAAACTATGGTAAAATTTGGCAATGAATATTTGGTAACAATTCTAAGAATTTTTTTCTGTCTGTATCAAACTGTTAACATTTTCAATGTACTGTACTTGCAGGTACATGTATAACGGTATTATGACAATAGATCTTTCGTATCTGACAGATTCTGTCTTTTTGGCGACGCTCTCAGGGAGCAGTCCTAATTGTTTCTTTTCTCTTTCAGCTTGTCATGGAATATTGTGGAGCTGGATCAGTCACAGACTTAGTCAAAGGTAAATTTTTTTCTCTCCTTTTCTACATTTTAGCATATTCTGTATAATTTTTTTTTACGCAATATGGCTATGATAGATCAAATAGAGCTGAAATATGTGATAAAACCAATTGCTGGTACTGTATAGTTATGTTTATGTTTTCTCTTCTCTTTTATCTATTCTTTTATCTATATTCATCAGTATGTTACGATATGAGTTATGAAGCTGTAATACACATCACAGCCAGTAGGTGGTGCTGTAATGTTAATCAGTACCCTTTCTCTATGCAGCAACAAAAGGAAACTCCCTGAAGGAAGAGTGGATAGCCTACATCTGCAGAGAAATTCTTAGGGTGAGTATGAAGAACAACTTGTACTCTATGGTGTCACCATTCAAAATAAGTAGAGTAAGAATGGAACAAAGTACA
>NC_049990.1:8444529-8447367 GCF_000003815.2 Branchiostoma floridae
AATTAGAAGATGAGCACGGTTGTGTGTGTGTGCTTCTGTGTGTGTGTGTGTGTGTGTGTGTGTGTGTGTGTGTGTGTGTGCGTGTGCGCGCTTCTCTGTGTGTGTGTGCGTGTGCATGTGCATGCTTCTATTTGTGTGTGTGCATGTGAGTATGCATGCATGTTTGTGTTTGTATTAATTGTTTGCTTGTGTGAGTGCATGCTCCTGGGTATGTGTTCCTGTGTGTTCTGCATACTTGTGTTTGTGTGTTCATTCTTGTGTGGGTGTCTGTATGCTTGTGTGTTGTATGTGTGTGCTTTGTGTGTGTTTCATGTATGTAACTGTATTGCTGAAGATTAATATTGTAGAAGTTACATTGTACAATGTATGTAATTTACAACAAGTACATGTGTCAAAGTGTTAAGTGTACAGTAATATTCTGTGTACATCCATGTAAAGAAGATGTATAACTGTACATTTGTCACTTTACAGGGACTGGCCCACCTGCACAGCTGTAAGGTGATCCACAGAGACATCAAGGGTCAGAACGTCCTGCTGACAGACAATGCAGAGGTCAAACTAGGTCAGTGAGCTCCACATCAAATGTTAACAAACTCTTTATAAAAGTTTTTAAGCCAACTATTTAAAATTCATTTATTTTCATCTGAGCTTGATTTTGTGTAGGAGGTAAAGTAAGTTTTAGCAATGTTTTAAGTCTATCATTGAAACAATATACACTACAGTTACTGCAGTAATAGTAATACACAGGGAATGCATAGTTGCAATATCATGAGTTACTGTAGTAATACACGGGAAGGCATAGTTGTAGTAGCATGACTTTGCAATGGAGAAGTTGCAGTGAAAATCACAAAAACAGAACCACTACCAACATTTCAGTATTCAAACTCCTTAGCAGTTCATGAATTGTGTGCTTTTTTGTGATTTAATTTCATCAATCAATACAGACTCTAATGATGACCTTGTTGTGTTGGTGTCCAGTTGATTTCGGAGTGAGCGCCCAGTTAGACCGGACTATAGGCAGGAGAAACACCTTCATCGGCACACCGTACTGGATGGCGCCGGAGGTCATCGCTTGCGATGAGAACCCAGATGCTACTTACGACTACAGGGTAGGCTACTACTGAGTGCATAGTGAACTAGACCTTCAGATCAGGGCAACCTAGCCTATAGCCAGGGCAAAACGAAACCCTTTACGCTTATTGGTCATTATGATCTTAAACTCATGGTAGAGCGCCCTGCACTAGCAAGGCACAGAAAAGGTATAAAAGGAGGAGTGGTCCGATCTCTGTCATTCTTGAGAAAGACGAATAAATTTGAAATTGGTAGAATACGGTCGTCTCTGAGCTGTCATTTTCCCAAGCTATGAATGATGACTATAGGGTAGGCACTTACGATATGCGTAAAGTAGTAACAATGGCAATTTTGTTGTAGTTTAGATGCAGCTTTGTTTTAACTTGAATGTTGATCGTGTTTGTAGAAAGTCTTTCTGCATCAAAATTTAACTGAATTACTGTATTGAAACAGATGGCCCAATCCCAAGATTTGATTTTGAAAAACTAAACTGAAGTTGTTTGTCCTTTCAGAGTGATCTGTGGTCCCTCGGTATCACAGCACTAGAAATGGCGGAGTCTCAGCCACGTGAGTATAATACTTGTTTGCTTGCAAGTAGGTTATTGTATGAATTTGCAACAACAAAAAAAGAATTAAACACGGCAAACAATGTCAATGTTGTTCAATTTTTAACTTGAAAGTTCGTCTGTTTAGAGTTAGGTTATAACATTTTTTGCTGTCTTTTCTTTCAGCTCTATGTGATCTTCACCCCATGAGGGCTTTATTCCTAATTCCAAGGAACCCTCCTCCAAGATTAAAATCCAAGAAATGGTAAGAACCTTTGCTGTAGACTTGATCATTCAGTTGTCCAATAGCCTTTTTTATGCTTTAGGGCAGTGGTTTGTTATCCACTGTGCCCAGGTATTTAACCTGTGACCTCTTGATCTTGCTTATGCTAGCCACTTGTCCATTCATGCCACTGTTGCTATTATCATTGATTCATCATGTTTTGGGTATTGAAAGTTAATGCTAAACAAGAACATAATGTTTCTGAAGGGGTAGAAGCGAATGGTAACTAACTTAAGTATTACCTAAAGATGTAAATGTATCAAGTTACATGCACCAGAGCACATTGCACTGGGAAGGTATGTAAAAGTTAACTTCCTGCATTTGTGTCAGTAAGCGTCTAACCACTGAAGAAGTTGTATGCAACAAACCCTGGTTTCAGTGACAGGCTGAATTTAAGTTCTTTAACGTCTCAATAATGAGAACTATGCTGCTCCATACATATAACGGGTATGTTTTACAGAGGGACAACTACAGTGCAAAATATGTCAGTAGCTTGAGGAATGAGTCCAATCTACTTTACATTAAGTGTAACCTAATGTTTGCTTTCAAAATCTTCAGCAATGGTGTGCCACCATACCTGTTGTCATCTTGTTGGAAATCACAATCATGGTGTTTTTGCTTTGTCTTTTCAGGAGCAAGAAGTTTGTAAGTTTCGTAGAAAATTGCTTGGTGAAAAACTATCACCAGCGGCCCAGCACGGAGCAGTTACTGAAGCACCCCTTCATACGAGACCAACCCACAGAGAGACAGGTGGGTTTACCACAGACTGCATGTAGACAATCATGATGACATACATGTGCATGGAATCAAGATGCGTAGATATAAAGAACAGCCTAAGCTGCTTGACACTTCATCTGTGTGACACTAGTAGTGTTTAATATGTCACATCTATTTGTGTTGTAAGCAGTATACACAACCCTGCTGCTTGGCCATGTGGAT
>NC_049990.1:8447467-8478960 GCF_000003815.2 Branchiostoma floridae
TGGTGATGTAAAGTCAGCAGCCAATTATATGAGGGAGCTTCTGAATCAGTCACATGTAAAAGACCCAAACACACTTATCAATAAGGGTAGCGATAATCCGGTGCACTTGGCTAATATACAAGAGCCAAAGCAGAGCGGAATTGCACTACTAGCTAATGCAAAAGCATTATGCTTTGTCCTCAGTCTGAATTTTGACTGCATTGTCTTTTTTTTTATCTGAAAATGAGTAGATTAAGACTCAAACCTCTGCTGCAATGATGAGGAATTGCCTAATTGTGTAACACTTGTCCCTTCCCTCCAGGTGAGAATACAACTGAAGGACCACATTGACAGATATGTGAAGAAGAAGAAGGGGAGTCACACAGAGGAAGAGGAGTACAAGTACAGTGGGAGTGAGGGAGAGGAAGATCCCACTCTGGAGAAGGAGGGAGAGCCAAGGTATACTGAACTTTTAGTTTGTTCAATGCAAGGCTATTTGACCACTTTTAGACAAAGAAGCAAAATTTCCTAGGTCTACCAGGAACTCTGTTGCCCAGCAACTGCAAGTTGGTGATGGTGCTGATGCAGCCACTGTCTCATTCAATATGTCCTTACAACTTGAGTCGGCGAGACTGCAGCACTGAGGCGATGTCCACAGCACGTTCAGTGTGAGTAGAGTAGCTGACGGTGTCTCACCCCGGAGTTTGACACCTCAGATCCATCTAATCACGGCCAAGATCCAAGGTATAAGAAAAACTAAATCGTGTTGTTTGCTTCTATCCAAAGCTCTGTAGTGCAGGCACCAGGCGAGTCCACCCTCAGGAAGAACTTCCTCAAGCTGCAGCAGGAGAACCGTGAGCGGGAGGCCGCCAGGATGCGGGCGGAGGAGGAGAGACGGAGACACGAGCGGGAGCGCGAGCACCAGCAGCGGCAACTGGACGAGAGACGGAAACGGCAGAAGCAGGTAGGAGGGAATTTTGGAGACTTAACATTACATGACTGCTGTAAAAGTTGTGTCTAGTTCAGCTGTTTTTCCTTATATATAAAAGTCAGTTAGTAATGATGATATTGTTACGTTGTTGTCAGAGCATGCTAGTATATTGAATTAAAATGTACAAGTCTGTTATATGGTTTGACTGTTTCAAATGTCAATGTTTAGAGAGAATTATTTGAACTGAATCACTCAACTGATATTACCGGTAGAACGATAAAAGATATGTTGAAAAGGAGTTTGATACAGGTATATGCGATGAACTTTTAGTGTGACCTTCAGCGGACAGCCTCTACATGGTTTCCTGCAAGGCTGTTGCTTTGTTCTTGTAAATATTGAACGGAATAAACCATTACTACTATTAAACAGTGGATGACAGACTTGGAAGTCAAACTTCACTTGCTGCACCTCATCATGAGGATGACAAATGAATCGGAATGATGAAACATTGGATGATCATTGATGGTTTGATGGTGGTTTCCTCTCAGATT
Organism: Branchiostoma floridae; assembly: GCF_000003815.2. NCBI lineage: Eukaryota > Metazoa > Chordata > Leptocardii > Amphioxiformes > Branchiostomatidae > Branchiostoma > Branchiostoma floridae. The sequence continues at coordinate 8,448,929 of NC_049990.1, forward strand.
GAGCACGAGCGCCAGCGTGAGATGCAGCGTCAGCAGGAGCGGCTGGAGAGACATCGTGTGGAGAAGGAGCGGCAGCGGGAGGGGCGGGGAGATCGGGACAGAGACAGGCACAGGGACAGGGACAGACGTAGAGAGGTGGGTGCACATCACAGATCCTACTGGCAATTGTATAGTCATGACAGTATAGAATGAAGAATAAGACTCTTTTTACACAAACATTGTTAATTCAAAACCAACGTTTCTGTGACCATCTAACCCTTCCTTGGGGCAATTCTGACTGGTTCACATTGTACTGCAGTATATACTATAGTAAGTTTGGTGCATTCCAGTGGATAGTCGACCTGCCGGACCAAGAGGTGGAGGGCTTGAATCCCAACATGTATGCTACTGGAAAGGGTGTAGTCTTGTTGACTGTGCATTGTACTTGTCAAAAAGAGCTTAGGCAGTTTTCCCAATATAGTGATCCTGTTGATACTATAGATATTGTCTGTCTTTCCTTGGTGAGCTAAACTGAACTTTCACTTTTGTGTGAGACGTAATAATGTCTTACAAGATTTACAGGACTGAACCATTTTGTTGTTCACAGGGGAGGTCAGGACGGGACCATAACCACAGACCTCAGCACATGGCTATCAACCAGCTGCAGAGGTCTGGGCAGCAGTCGCACATGCAGCCTCCTCTACAGCCACAGCAGGTAATAAACATGGTCATTCTCAGTGTAGAACTGTATCATGAGACCCAAGAGTAGAACTGTACCGTGAGACCAAGGGAGAGTCCCCAGATGTAGTAGCATTTGGGAACCCATCAACAAACATTCACAATGGCAGAGGAAGAAAGGAATTCAGAATGCATCTATTCTGGGTTATAAAACAAGTTCAATTATTTTCCAACTCAAGGATTGGTAGTCCTCTTTTTCAGGATAACTAAGGGCCAGGTTGCTTGGAACATGAAAGCTTTTAAAATGTGAAAAAAGCTATGGGTAAACAGGTGGCCGGTGATGCTGAAATAGTTGTAGTTATGCGCCAAAAAGCAGTTACTCAAGCAACTGAATATTATTTTTGAAACGGTAAAAAAATCACCGTTTCCAAAATCATATCCAGTTGCTTTTCAATGAGAACTGCTTTTTTGATTATCTTATTTCTTAGGTGTCCATCAGTGATGTAGTTGTGGTTATGGGTGTCCACTGTTCTTTTCTAGGCTTGTGTAAGGCACATGTACTTCCTTGCTGGGTGGTCTTTCCCCTTGCTCAGTGGTGGCTTTTCTTACCTCTCTAGATGAGACCCTCGTCGGGGAAAGATCACTCGCGTATCCCCCAGCCCATGGTGGTTAGCCAGTCGCAGCCGGTTCCCCAGGTGGTTCCGCAGGTGGCGGCCTCCCCGCAGGTGCAGCAGGCGACTGGGCTGGTGGTGGGCATGCCGCAGGAGGTCAAGGTCATGCAGCAGAAGCCACAGAAACCCCTCTGGGCACAGCAGGTGGGTGGGGTTCTGACAAGAAGTGCCAGGGTTATCTTAGCCTGAATACCAGACTGTTTTGGGGCCTACACAGGACAGCACTCCGGCTCCAGGCGCAAGATGCTCCCAAGGAAATTTACCACTGGCCTCCTAAGTAGACCCTGAGAGATGGGGAAACTACGGGGCCTGCGGCAAAATTTCCTTTGAATTATCTCCCTATCGGCCATTTTAACACTTACCCACTCAAAATCAAACTGACAGAGTGACAAAGTGTCACGTATGTCAACCTAAACTTTGTGGTTTCATTTCACGAACATTAGAAAAGCAAGAGAACAAAGAGAATTATCTCTTAACTTTGCATTGTTAGCACTCAAAAGTAGGTTGACATTTTGTTTCACAATCATTAGAAAAGACAACAATGGAAAGATTTAATGACACAATAAAGCATTTTATCTAAGGAGAGAGTCCCATCACACAGTAGTGTAGACGCAATTCAGAAATGAATGCCATGTTTGTGTGTTTTGGAGGCATTTACAAGATGTGCTGATTTTACTACATGGCCTGTAAGAAGGCCAGTGACAAATGTTCTACAAGCTAAAGATACATCGATGAAGGATAGACAAATAAGTAGTGACATACTCAATACAAAAGTTACTCAGGCAAGTGGATAAGATTTGTTAACAGAGGTTTCAGATAGCATCCGCTGTTCAGTCACTGACCAAGCTTGAGCTTTTGTATTGATTAAAAAGTAAAACGACTGTCTAAAGGAGCTGACCATATATCTGACATGTTCGCATGGTGGACGACCGACCATCCCGCGTTAGGTGGATGACCTAACCAGGAGGAGTGCCCAGAAGCTACAGGAATGCTGGGAAGGTCCTGCGGTAAAGACACAGTGTCTGTACCCCACCACACGGCTGATAGCATTAGTTAGGTTTTCCTCACAAATGTGGCCATGTGTTAGGTTTTTCTCACAAATCACCAAGTGTAGATACGCAGAAGAACCTGTCGTAGGAAGGCAATGTTCTTGTCAAACACGTCTGTAGTCGGCAATTCTGTTCTCACCATGAAATCTAGTCAGTGTACCGTCAAACCTGTCTTAAGTGACCACTCCAGCCAGGTACTTGAATGAAATAGCCACAGGAATCTTGTTCCTTGTGTGAGTTGGGTCAGTAGAAAAATAATGTAAGGGACCTGCAAAGGTAGCAGCAATGACCAGGTACTCAGGTAGTCCTATTGCAGAGGTGGTCACTAGTTCAGGTTTGACTGTAGCATTGACATTCGAACATGATACATGTTTTCAGCAAATCCATGTTCAGTTGTACAGACACTCATATGTTTTTTTTGTCTGGCTCCTTCAGGTTGAGGAACGGACAAAATTGAACGCACGCCACCTTCAGCGACAGAGTGCTGCTCCCCCCCAGAAGCCTCAGCAGCCACAACCTCAGGTAGTTCTGTAAAATTTGTGGTGCAAACATGCAATTGTCAATGTTCTATTAAATGATCTTTTGTTGTGTGTTCTGGTTAATCATACGTTTTTGATACCGTCTATAAAACAAGTAGTTGTCAGCAGCCACAACCATAGGTAGTTGCGTAAAATTTGTTGTGCGAATATGAAATATGCTAGTTTACTAATAATTTTTTTGTAGCCATAGTTTTATCTTTTTGATTTGATGTGTCAATGGTACTTTTATGATATCATCTATCAAACATGACCTTATGTTTTGGAGAATCAAGTCATATCAAGTCCTCTCTTTCCAGGTGGAGCCACAGCCGAGCCAACAGTCCAGAAAGCAGCCCCAGCCACAGGTCCCCCCACCCCCCTTCCAACCTGCCCCTCCCCCCCAGCTGTCCCAGCCCTGGCAGTTACAGTCAGACGCCCTCTCCCCCCAGCGGGTCTCCGTCAACTTTCCCCCCTCCCAACCTCAACCCCAACAACCTCAGCCCATGGTGGAGCCGCCGCCCCAGGGTCTCCCCCCTGCCCACCCTCAGTCACGGACTCCGCCCAAGGCCACAGCCTCCAAGGAATCTCAGACTCCGCCCAGGTCCCAGCAGCCTTTGCCAAAATCGGACTCTTCCAGAATCCCTGTCCAGAGAGTTCAGCACACGCCCCCACAAGTCAGGCACCCAGGCAGGTCGCAGACGCCGCCCGAGGTGCGACACGCCACCAAGGACTTACCGGCTCAGCTAAGACGGTCTCTATCTGACACCCCACCACCCGTCCCGCCCCACGGCGTCTCACGCGCCTCGCCACAGGCCACCCCGACGCATTCAACGCGGTCGTCGCAGTCCTCCAGTTCGGACGATGTTCCTCCGGAGTTGCCCCCTCGGAATTACGAACCTCAGACACCTCCCCCTGTGCCCAAGCACTCTGCAAAGCCTAGTACGCCCCCCCAGTCTAGAGGGTCGCCGGCTCACATCTCGGCTTCTAGCAGTGCCCAGAGCACTCCACCCAGCTCCAGGGTCGTCAATGGGGCAGCAGCATCACCAAAACATGCTAAGAAAGGTAAGGTTTAAGAAAATCAATGTTGAATTTTCATTCGATTTTGAAGATATTAGACATTGTGTTAGTAAAACTACAAACAGGTTGAGATTTACAAAGATTCGTCATCTCTAGTCCTTTACATCTGTGTCACATATCAAAGTACAGTGAATGAAATGTCTCCAATGAACAGATCCTCAGTTTACAATGTTTATTTGTTTGTTTGTTTGTTTGTTTGTGGCAGACTCCTCCAGCCAGGCAGATGCTGGGGAGGGCCCGTCTGGTGTTACGAAGGTCAACAGACCAAAGGTGAGATATTAACTCTGCAGAAAGATTTGTCCATTTGACAGCTCATTGTTTCTTCTACTAACATTGTAGTAGAATAATGTAACTATCCATTAGTTTTATACAGTGAATTGCCTAGATCTAACATAGTACCTGTTACAATTATTGTGTGATAAACCATACTTAAGAGAGGTTACATTTCAGGAGGTTTGATATGTTTCAAGCGACTTTGAAATTCAAATCACCTGTCAATAACACTTAATGATGAATTTGGGATAAGGGATAATAGAAAAGTGCTATGTGAAATGCAAAAGGGACTAATTACGCTTCACAAAGAAGTTACCAACAATCCTTAACATTAAATCAAAGCTGGCCTTTTAAGATTAACAGTGAAATGGAAATGGCTCACGACGCCTGACAGAAAAGGCATAAAGGCATGAGGTGTTAGCAAAGTAGCTCACCTTTTCCTTATGTTTTGAATCTAACCTTACTTCTTCACTCTTGGTTCTCCAGAAGGAAGTCTGTAACCCCCAGGACCTGGAGGTGTTAGCAGAGGAGCTCAGTGCCATGGCGACGGCCATCGAGGCCCCCAGCGTTCCCGCCAGACCGGCGCCCCCGCCCCCAGCGGGAGGGGATGGGGAGGAGAGCGAAGAGGAAGACAGTCTGGACGACATCTCGGAGATCACTCGGGACGGGACCATCCTGGCCTCCGATCCTCCAAGACCAATGTATGTAGATAACGACGCCAGGCAAGTCTTTCTACTTCTGCATAGAGGTGGAACTAACGGGACTTGGTCTGCTTACAAAGATTGCTACATTAACCAATGGTTATTGTATCCATCCTATTCTAGCTCCAATGTGCTCCTCTGATTGCTTTTGTATTTTAGGCCATCATTCAGACTTTCATGCAAATATTCCTAAAGGTTTTCATACCATTCAGAAGAAAAGTGATCAGAGAAGCAAATTGGAGCTAGAATAGGCAAGTGTCTGATGCCAAGTGCATGGCAAAGTGAATGTTGTTTATAGAAATCTGAGAATGCAAATGTCTACCAAGGCAAAATGGTTTGCTCTAGAAGATTTACATGCATTGCTTGTGGTTTGCAGTATGGAAGGAGCTGCTAGGGGGATTGCATACATAGTGATTGACTGAAATTTATAGCTGAGATATAACATACAATATCCTTGAGCATAATGAATTTCATATTTCTGAACATTGTTGCATCTTCAGGCCTGAGGTGTAAAGGTAACGGAAAATGGCTCTGGAACACTTATCTCAATTTTTTTTGTCATTGTTGCCCTGAGTGTGTGAAAGAAGGGTATCTTCCTTGAAGCAAACAGTTCCCTGGAATGATGATGTTGCCATTATGTCTTTAGACCTGAGGTGAAAGAAGATGGCTTTGACACCCTGATCGTGCACGAGGATGAGGAAGAAAGCCAGGAGGTGTCGCCCGAGCACAGACCACGCCCTCCCTCCGCCCAGCCCTCCATCTCATCCGTCACCACGGCAACCACGACCACACCCACCCCCAGCGCACAGGACAACTCCAGCAATGACAGCGACACTCTGGTGGTCAGAAATGTGAGTTTGTTTGTTTGTTCGTTTGCTTGTTTGTTTTGTGTAGCCAGTAAACCGTTTTAGCCGTGAAACCCCATTTTTGTACAGTAGGTATATGTACAAGCTGAGATAGAAAACCAAGTGGTAAGATTTGATCCACTCACTTTAGTATTGACCTATACTCTTTTCAATAAGCATGCTGTTATTTTAACATGCTCATCTGTACAGTATGATGCCAGTGTTTGTATATCACTGAGAAATGTGAGGCACAAACTGTCATATCTGATATGATGCCAATTCTGTGTTCCTATCGCAGCAGGGCTCTGGCGAGAGACGCGCCAACGGCTCGGTGGTGAACGCGCGCAGTTCCGGTGACGTCCTTCCGGACTTGCTTCCGCAGAGCCAGCACTCCTCGCCGTCCTCGGGCGCGAACAAGTCCGGGCAGGTGCCGCAGGACAAGACCACGTCTGAGGAGGTACGCAGAAAACCAAAGGCAAGAGTAGCTCGTTATAAACTAGCCTGTAAAAACAACGGTGATTCTGTAGACTTGGCTACTCTTTCCTTTGCTGGAATAGTATTTGCATGGATAGATTATGACCCACGTGATTGTGAGTTCCTTGAAGTGATGCTGTTTCTTTTTAGCAAGGCAAAGCTTACGCGTCTAAGCTGCTTGTATTCAAGTCGGTTTTAAATGTTGGCAAGGCTGCTTCAAAATTTCACAAAGGCTTTGGAGCTTTGACAATACTGGAAATTTAGTTTCTGTGTACTCTAGCTTTTCAGATTTACTAGATGATTTCAAGAGGAATTTTCTTCGCTGGAAGCTCTGTGCTAACTTATCAGTTGTAAGATAAGATGATATTTGGGATTGTGTAAACGTTTTTAATCTTTTTGTCAATGGTCTGGACCTACAGAGACAAATCTGTCATTCCTTTTCCTTTTGAACTGATCGTGAGCTAAAGGTCCAATGTTCCATCACTTATGATAAGTCAAAAGCAGTGAAGTCTTAATTGTCATTGTGTATTCATGGTTTCAGCATAGCCAAAGCTGCTGAATCAATTAGAAGCTGTTAGAAGCAAACTTTTCATGTAGCTTTGGTGACAAGGACAAAAAAATCCATTACAAGAAAGGACATTGAACTCTATTTATTGATTCAGAAGTATCGAAGAGGACATTTGGATGTCCTATTCAAAATATTGATCCATCTATAACAGCATTACCAAAGAAAATCTTTTTGATAAACCGGTCACCTACCTCCATAGACGTGTCAAATAAAAACATAAGAAATGCAAATATTTCACATATATGTGGCCACTTTCTCATTGGTCGAACCCTTAATTGTAATGGTGTCATTGGTTGAACCGCTAATTGTGATGGACAGTCAAGGTCAGACTATTGGCTGATAGCCCCAACCACCTCCTTAAAAGGTAGAAATACCAATTCTTGATTGACATACAGCCACTCTCTCATTGGTCGAACTACCAATTGCCATACTGTCATTCGCTGAACTGCTAATTATGATTGACAGTCAAGATTAACCAATAGACCCAGCCCATTGCCCCAACTACCTGCATCAAAATGTAGACATGCAAATTTTTGAACACTCTATCTTTGGTTGAACCCTCAATTTCCATGCAATCATTGGTTGATCTGGTAATTTGATCCGGGTGGCGGTGTACCAGTTCTAATCCGGTTTCTTCTGCCCCCCTCTCGCTGCGCACTAACTCCTGCTGGACATAATTGTAAGTCAACTTGTACTGAGGTGAGGCCAACTGACGCATGAATCATTGTGGCGGTGCTGTGTGGGTGGTGATCAGTGGCCTTCCATACATTTTTGTGGGACGTCGTCTTGTGTGTAGTTTTTGAGTTCTCCATCCATGTTTTTCAGTTCTAGTGATCCCCCTCCCTCCCTTCTGTTGAAAGGTTGGGTGATAGAGTCTATATATATATGTCGCAGTCATTGTTGTTACATCATGCATGCAGTGTTATGTGTTATAGAATTTGATATGATTTATGTAATGCAAAGATGTTAAATGTTATAACATGTACCTGTATAGAGAAAAACAGTGGATAATCTTGTCCTCAAGTAATGATTTGAAATCGAAAGTTGCAGTTACATTTGACAATGCCATATCAAGATGTAAGATTTAGAAGATTGGAGTGGTTGAACTGCTCTGCTGATACGTTAGTCAAATATGAAGATACAAATGTATATGTAATTTTTATGTGTAATATTGTACATGAATATGTACTTATGTGTATCTTTGTGTGTTTTCTTTTTTCCATCTGCAGTACCGACAGGCGGTGGCCCCTAAAAATAGCAACAACCTTGCCAAACAGAAATCGTTCACGGCGTTCGGTTTTGGCGCGGGTGATCGCAGGCCACAGCCGGGCGGGGAGGGGAGCTCCGCAGAGCGCACCCCTCCCCGCACCCCCGAGAGGAAGGGGTCACAGGTCAATGTTAATGTCACTCCCATCAACCCCCAGCCGGACATGCCCGAGATCCGCAAGTACAAGAAGAGGTTCAACTCGGAGATCCTCTGTGCTGCTTTGTGGGGTGAGGACCTTTCTTTTTTTTTTCAGCTTTTCTTAATACAGTAGCTACCTCAGTGTTTGGAGGTTTTGTTTCCACAGTGTCTGTACATGTATGTGTTTGTGTGCAATTTGAATACGGTAGAGTGGCAGGAAGTGAATTGCTGTAACTGCAGACTGATAGGAACTGGAAGTTCAAGGGTCCCAGAATAGGGTACCTGATTGATTTTTTGTCCATGATTGTAATAGTCTATCAGAATACTGATCTATGGGTTGCAAAAAGCAGTTACTCAATACAAGCCACTGGATATGATATTTTAAAGTTTCAGATAGTATCCACTACCTTTCATCAGTGACACTAGTGGTAATGGATGCTATCTGAAACATCTGACCATTTCCAAAATCATATCCAGTTTCTTGAGTAACAGCTGTTTGGCATATCTTATTACCTGTATGTCTAACTTTAATTGATTCGATCTAAGAGTCTTGCCCTAACAGCCTTTGACCTCCTGTTATTATTGTTCTTGTTATTAGGGGTGAATCTGCTGATTGGGACGGAGAACGGACTGGTGCTGCTGGACAGGAGTGGACACGGAGAAGGTCTGTGTGTTTGTTTGTTTGTTTGTTTGTTTATCAATCAAAACTAAACTTTAGTGGGTTAGACAAGTTATGCAAGCCATATGTACATGGCAATGAGTATATGTTATCATCAATACAAGAGTGGCCATGAATACATAGATGTACATGTATTTGTGTGGGTTAGACAATTTATGTAAGCCACATTTAGAAGGCAGATGTTCAAAGTTCAACAAGATGTATACATTATCAATTGAAGAGTAATTTGCTACTATGTCAACTGCGGATAATAATTCCTACTATTGCTAATGTTCTTCCCTGCTGTCCCTGTTTCCACAGTTTATCCTCTGATCAGTCGGAGAAGGTTTCAGCAGATAGATGTTCTAGAAGGGCAGAACATCCTAGTGTCTATATCAGGTACGCACTGGTTATTATTATAGCTTGGCTAAGACATGTGAGTTGTAGTTAAGCCACATCATACTTCTAGCAACCAAAAAATTATCATGCTTCATCCTCAGTCTGAGGGTCGACATGAGGGTGACCGCTTTGATCATGGCTTACTTCATTGTTTCTGCTTACTTCATCATTTTCTGTTGTCTCTCCAGGGAAGAAGAACAAACTGAGGGTGTACTACCTCTCCTGGCTGAAGAGTAAGATTCTGAAGGGGGATACAGATGTGAGACTTCATCTTTACTCTTACATACCAGTGTTAGTAGTGGTTGTAATAGGCATTGCTCAATCTATGTCATGAAGCAAGCTAGCCACCATTTGTATATACTTGGGACAAATGGATGTGGACTCATTGATTTTGTTTGCATTTGTTTACATGCTTGAAATTGGCTAAATCTAAATCATGTTGATGCATAGTTGAGTGTCAGCTCTTTCTGATAGTCCACATACTGCTGCATGGTGTACAGTGAGTGTACCTTTTTAAATATTCTAAGATATGGAACAATACTCCAAGAAATCGTATCGCTAAAAATGTACTTGACTTGACTTTGCAGACTGAGAGAAGACATGGTTGGGTGTCTGTTGGGGACTTAGAGGGGTGTGTCCACTATAAAGTGGGTAAGTAATCCCACCATACATACATGTACACCTGACGCTCGTAAGTACAAAAGAAATGTGTCATTTAAACTGATGCTGGTGTTCTAAGGAGAGTGTCCCAAACTCGAGTGGTCATCATCTCAAAGCTAACCATCTTTTCACAAGTTTCTTTTTTTGTAATAAGGCCATATCTATTTGATTATATATTTGGACAACATCCTCTTAGCACCCAAAACTGATGCGAGCAACAAGTGGACAAAACAATTATGTGCACATGGATGCCATCCTATAATCAAGTCATTGTGGCCTAATACTTGTTAATTAAGGGGTGTTCAAGTTGTACTTAGTGATAAATGGACACAAGTGTGAACGAAGTCAAGCAATGGTGTTGCCATACACACAGCGATACAGTCAGATATCCACACACACATATCATTACCTTAAGTTAACTGCACTTTGCAATGTTTTGTACCAGTCATCTTCATTAAGTATTCTTTTTGCCTATGTTGGTCACCTACTGGCCAGTCCCTTCCCAGCATTCCCTCTCAGACATAAACAAGTTTTTGGCAAATCCTCAGGAGCGGAGTCATTTTTGAACAAGTTTTTTGGCAGACCAGTTTTGAATCAGATTTATGGAAAGACAAGTTGTAGAAGAAAGCGTGAAGAAAAACGGCTTCAAAAGAGAAATGAAATATTGTGATCTTTTGTGTATCTTGAGGTCTCGTGATCTGATTTAATTGTGTATTTATGTTCTTTTATCTGCATGGTATTGTGTTGTATAGATTTGTAGCTCTGTATTGTTTAGAAAATGTCAATAACCAAAGAGCAGCATGAATTTATTTTTGTTTTGTATGAAATACTTTGTGATTTGCTTATATTCATTCAGGAAGAAAAATCTTAAAACAGTAAAAATCGAATAAAATCATCCAGCTTGAGGGGGAGTGTTGTTGTCATGGCAATGCATGTACACCAGTTTTTGTCTTGTGTTACCCATAATCCACTGCTCACCTTTGTATTCTTACCCATCATGCTTTTGTCCTTGTATGGGAAGAATGTGATGGTAAGTTTTCATAGTATGCTGGGATTGGCAGTTTATTTCTTATTAGCATGACAAGTTACGTTTGAACTCTGTTTATCATCATATTTTGCCTATGATTTCAAACACATTTACCACAAGCATTTGATAGGTACTAACATGTCAATGGCTAGAAATACTCAATAGTTTATTCCTGGTGTTTAATTTACAGGATGTTTAAAAAGACAACAAATCTAACCATACACTCTGAATACTAGTAGTTTACTACAATGAGTTAATCCATCAGGTCAGTTCTTTATGTAGGTGCGCCCCCTAGTTGTGAGAGGTGGAACTTCAGATTTAAGAATAGACAACATATAACATCACACATTCGTTTTGCAGTGACAGAACTATTTTCATATATTAAGGTTCTGACCAATAAATCCTTTCTTGAAAAAAACTAAATTCTCTACCCTAATTACTTGACAAAAAAGATGTCAGATAAGAGGATAGATGAAAACTCCCAGTATCTTAATGAAGACCAGCTTTAATACATTTACATCCAATTTGATAGCAAAGTTGGTGTCTCATTGGACTGCGCCAAATTATGATAGGAAATTGCTCTAACATTGTGAATTTGCACTAATTTTCCCTTGCAATCATGCTTGCGCCACATTGCAAATGTTTTCGACAAATTGGGCATTTTGGTTGACAAATTTTGCCAGTTTGTGACACTTTTCGTAGTCCAGTGAGATATCTGCTTAACAACGGAGATAATCGCAGCCCATGTTATACACCCTTCCACATCCATGTAACACTGTTAATATGTCTTGTTTTTGTTCTTAACTGTTACATGAAGGTTTTCCCCCCCTCTTCTCTCCCACAGTCAAGTATGAAAGAATCAAGTTCTTGGTGATTGCACTGAGAAACAGCATTGAGGTGTACGCCTGGGCTCCCAAGCCGTACCACAAGTTCATGGCTTTCAAGGTGAGACTATACTGTCATGGAGAACAGGGCTGTCTTCAGCTTTTAATAGCTTTTTAGGAGTTACCTGCCGCAGGCCTTGGAAGGCATTGACCATGGTCAATGGTCGGGATGTTGCAAAGAAGTGGTGTTTGGAAGACGTTGTTAAATGTTGTTATTAAATCTGTAGTTTAAGCTTGCAAAAATGGCTTTTCAGATTTTTTGACAGTGTGAATTTTTTATCTGCCCCACCAAGCAAATATCTGTCCTAAGACAGAAGGCTGGATGTTTGAGACAGCCCCAAATATGAACTCTAGTCATGTGTTATTTCTTAAAAATACCAAATGATGTTATAACAACTTCAAGGTAATAGAACGGTCATCTAGTCAACTTTTGTTTCGCCTACCCCTTTCTTCATCCACAAGCTTAAAACCACTGCAAACAATCCATTTTCTCCCTACAACAATAACAAGTTTACCTTGTACAGTATTGGACTAACAACACTTTGCCCTTGTACAGTCCTTCGGCGACCTTCTCCACAAACCCTTGATGGTCGACCTGACGATAGAGGAGGACAGCAGGCTCAAGGTCATCTACGGGTCAGGAGCGGGATTCCACGCCATCGATCTGGACACGTCGGCAGTGTACGACATCTACATCCCCACACATGTAAGTTTCCCTTAGACTTGTTTCCTGTGTGTTGTGTATCTCTGCTCACCTAACTACAGTCAGTAGTCTACATTATTGTACATATTGCAGTGGAGAGTTGCTTGGAAGAAGCCTTTTTTTTCCATTCATTTAATTGAGAAATATGTCGATGTTTATAAGTTGAAAGTTTATAAGAATGACCTCAGCTGAACTTAACAAATGGAAGTATAATGAAGAATATTGTTAGACATTGCAAATGTTTGCTGGAGGACGGAAGGTTGTTTATATGTCTGCTATTTGAATGATTTCAAAATTTATCTTTGAAAGAATTTGTGTGTTTTTTACCTACTACATGTCCCTGTTAATGCCTTCTATATTGTGAAGCATTCAGGTGATTGTGTTAGCTATTTTGCATGTATGTGTTTCCTCTGTGAGCAGATGTTAGGGTAGAACATTGTAACAGCTCATCCCTGTTAGAAAGTGTTGGTATTTTCTGCCCTACCATCTGCTTGGAGATTATGTGTGTTTACCATGTTAGGTGGTCCTTGAGTTCTGTTTCCTCTACATTCAGTCTTCTGTTGTGTCTTATCCACTTACTTTTGTGTGCTGTGTGTCTGTGTCCACTGCCCCACCTTCTACTGCCACAGCGGTTGCAGGTGGATACAAACTTTTACATTTCCATTTGTGTTTCACTGTGTACATGAATAGTATCTTCTCATGTCTTGACAGGCCCTCTGCTTGCATGTGCCAAGTACTGGCCTGCAATCCATACTTGTCATAACATTAGCCCTGGTCAGCTGTCAGCCAATCGGACACTCTCCCTCCTATTGTTGAACGGAAAGTCTTGTTGCCTTCTTACCTTAAACGGTGACCTGGCTGGTAGCTTTTTTTCCAACAACAGGAGGGAAAGTGCTTTATTGGCTTGGAATGTAAAAGTAGCTATAGCAGTCCTGAAAGAAAACTATAATAGGTTGGTAGATTGTAATACCAGGCCATGACCAAATTTTGTCCAAACTTAGTATCACTTAGAATCTGAAAAATCAAGGCCATTGTGTATGAAGCTCCACTTCTTAAGTTGTTTATGCATGTTGTTTAAAGGGTTGTGCTATTCAATGGCACATTATGATATCTAAATGTTTCCATCAGAACATATATAGTCAAAGAAAAGTATTCCAAAGTTTTAGTGCTTGCCCAGGGCTATTTCATCACAAATTAGTTCAAACACCTAGTCCATTCTGCTTTCAGTTACTGTTTGCCTGTGTTAGCATTCCTTTCTGTTGACACCTGTGTCCCTTCTCTCATGTGTGTGTACACCCCACCACCCCCCTCCCCACATGTGTAGCTGTTGTTCCTCCACCATCGACGCTCCTCTGTTTCCCACCTACAGATCTCCAGTGGGATCCTGCCACATGCCATCATCACCCTACCAAACTCCAAAGGAATGGACCTTCTGCTGTGCTATGAAGGTACACACATCAACATTCTTGGTTATGAATTCTAGAACTTAAGAACATTGATCTAACGTTACATATAGAAAATTTAAAGCATTGATTTTAAACATAAAGATTTTAAAACATACAGACCTAGAATATTGATCTAGAACATTTAAACCATTGATCCTGAACATTTAGAATATTGATCTAGAAAAACGATCTAGCATATACAGAGCATGGACAGTCAGAGCATATAATGCAAAGCATAGATTAAGAACATTTGAAATAGATTAAGAACATTTAGAACATAGATAAAGAACATTTAGAACATAGATTAAGAACATTTAGAACATAGATTAAGAACATTTAGAACATAGATTAAGAACATTTAGAACATAGATTAAGAACATTTAGAACATAGAATAAGAACATTTAGAACATAGATTAAGATCATTTAGAACATAGATTAAGAACATTTACAACATAGATTAAGAACATTTACAACATAGATTAAGAACATTTACAACATAGATTAAGAACTTATAGAACATATAAAGATCATAGACCCCTGAGCCCTCGTGATAACGACAGAGTTTTTATGTTCCAGACGAGGGGGTGTATGTTAATACATATGGCAAAGTCATCAAGGACATCGTTCTACAGTGGGGAGAGATGCCCACATCTGTTGGTGAGTACACATAAGATTGATTGATTCATTGATTGATTGATTCATTCGTTGATTGATAGGTTCACACCTGATTGTGTCTTGAGTGTTTTGAGTTTTTTTTTGGGGGGGGGGGGGGTAGATGCAGGTGAAATGAATGCATAGTATAATGCCACTGACAAACTATGTTACCATGTAGAGTTGTACATTTAGTTTCAAACTTTCTGAGACTTGTCATTTTCTTCCCACAGCATATATAGGGACAGGGCAGATCATGGGATGGGGACAGAAGGCTATCGAGATCCGGTCAGTCGAGACTGGACATCTGGACGGGGTCTTCATGCACAAGAGGGCACAGAGACTCAAGTTCCTGTGTGAGAGGAATGACAAGGTAGGCTTCTCCTACTTATTCATATGTTTCCCATTTCTACTGAAGTTTTATATACAGGTTTGTGCATGCAGACTGCCCACATAATGATATGCAACATAGCAAAAACCTGTAAGTACTGTAAATGCATTTAAGTTTGCGGGGATTTGATTTGGGAAAATGGAGTTTATGCGGTGGTTTTAACTTTGCGGTAGCACCATAAACTGTAGCCACATAATATAATGGCTAAATGTTTGCGGTGGTTTTAAGTAAAAACCATAGGTAAAAAAAAACTGTGCACATAAAACTACCACGAACAATTCTGCATTTACAATATACATGTAGTCCCTCATATTGATATCCAAGCAGAGGTGAGGTGGCAAGATTGTAGCATTGGCAGCGATTGGCTAGACTAACATTTTTGCAACAGTTTTGCTGACTCCACCAGAAACCTCCTTGTGCTTGCTGTTTTTTTTTCGTTTCACACCCAAGAGATTTTTCTGGATCGTGACTTAAACTTCTTTTTTTTGCTTCAGGTCTTCTTTGCATCCACTCGCTCGGGATCCAGCAGTCAAGTCTACTTCATGACACTCAACAAAATCCAATGGTAACCACGGAAACAGTCGCCATGACAACAGCAAGTGCAAGAGCTGTTTCCATGATAACGCGATAGCCATAGATACAACAACTCCAGTAACCAAGACTCCGTCAACGACAACAACAGATTCCAAGATGAAGAAACACCATTGGTTCAAATTGATTGATTGACAGATCCATATGGCACTGTCTCCATAGTAACAATGTAGAAGCTGTCTCCATAGCAACAACATTTTTTGCTGGGATGACAGCAAAGTGTAAAGCTTCCAAGATGTAAAATCTACCATACATACCAACAACTAGCTGCTAGGACTTGTTTTGCTGTTGATTAGGGAGGAAACATTGTAAACAAACGGAGGGTGACGTCTTTTAAAAAGAACAGCAGAGGGTTGAAACAATGAGAATACAGTAAGAGGAAAGTCAAAAGGAATGGTGCTGTCCATAAGAGCTGTACTTTTAATGGTACAGAAAATGTTGTTTTTACAAGTGCTGACTTGTCCGGGCTGTACGTAGCTTTTATGTATGACTGTGTAGGACAAAAGTGGCCGTTAGTTATTACAGTGTAACTGCCCAGAATGACATGCAATGAAAATATGATCTTTTATGATTGGAAAAATGATGACAACTTCCCTTGGAAGAAAAGACTTGCGGAGTCTCCCTGGACAGGGTTTAGTTGGTGTTTAATGATGAGAAGACTACTTGGTACAGATGTAGCGTGTACATTGCTGTAAGCGTAAGATTGGACCCTACTAGGTCTGTAGTATTACTTGTATGTATAGGTGAGATATGGAGGGACGGGAGTGTAGCTGAACCTACAGTACGTGTCAAAATTGATCGGCATCAGAGACAGGTGCAATGGACAACGTTTTTTTATTACTGGTCTTGTTTGTTTTTACCAATTGGAGAAAGAGAACGGTTTTCATGTGCAAATGCCAGCATCCATGGGTCGTCTCAACATTTCAGTGATCGTAAACTTCTAGGCAGGAAGTCACATGAAATTATGAATGTTAGCAAGCTGCGAAATTGCAACATTGTTACCATTTCATGTGAGGGGTTTTCGTATGAGAATAGGTACAGTTAGCGTTGGTGGGATCTCAAAAATTCAAGCCATAGAATCTGACTGCTAAAGAGACATTTTTATTGGTTAGTTTTGCAGAGTATAACAGTCGTCTGCATGTATAGTATAATATGATATGATATATACTTACTACATGTATATCTGGACCACTATGGCATATTGCATATGTCACAATCATTCAAACAGGACTTTTTATAACAACTTAACTGCTCTTTTTGGTACAGAAAAAGAAGTTAAGATTAGAGAAAAGATCAGTTAACTAGATTAGATTAGAATGATAAATCAAGGGCAAACATTGTTCTTTTTGTTGTAATTTGCTACATTGTGTATATTGTATTGTTTGCAAGTTATTGGTGAGAAAACTTGTTAAATGATGTCTTTAAACGTATTCATGGACATAACTATATTTCAGCTTTGTTACCAATCTGGATAGTTAGCACTGTACCAACACATAACACATAGTCAAATTTCTTGGCTCTCATCTGAATTGACCTTCCCCCCTTTTGAAATGGTTGTGGCCTGTTGATGTGGTAGTTTCAAACAGGATTATGGCAGGTGGAGGGGCATGCCATTTTACAGCGGGGGTGTCAAGTAGTATAGGTTGATGTTTTTACTGACTTGAAACATTGCTTCATAAGCAATATGTACAGGGTAAGGGGTGGACTGTAGGAGCTTGGGTTACGATGGAGATACGGACTGAACTACATGAAAACGGGGGTTCATGGAAGAACGTATTAGTTATTTATTGGGGCGAACTTAGTGCCACATGAATATCAGTGTCAAAGGGGGTGGAAGTGTTCGGGAGGGGGGTTAAGACAGACGTTCACCCCTACAAATATACCGTTTACGTGGTTTCACTTTGCGCTTGGAAGGAGAGAGAACATTCAAACCTGGGTCTTATTGGTGCTATTGTCCTTACTTTTTATTGGGAAATTCTTAACTGAACTATCGAACAGTCACTATTCTATCTCCATCTGAGTATATATGTACAGTGTGTTTACTTGTGTTCACACTAGCTAAAGCCAAGCCATGACCCAGAAAAAGCAATGCCAGAGTCATTTCATTCACTGCGACCGAATATACAAAATGTACTGAAAACGTCTAGCCTATAATACAATATTGTTCAAACAAGTAACAGTAGGACAAGTAGGGGTTTCAATGTATGGTAGATTGGCAGACAGTGGTAGGTGAAACTTCTACAGCAATACATAGACATACCCAACACTACCCATGGATGTTATGATGTGTTGCCTTTGTCCAAAAACAATTGTGTATAACGATAGGATGTGGAAAAACTTTCAAAATCCATTTTTATGTAATGATATGCATATTGCAAATCCCTTTGTATTTTTAAACGTTTTTTCTGTTGTTTTATTTTGTTTGTTTTTAGGTAGCTATTTGCTGTTTTCAGAAGCCCTTGCTGTACTTGAGTGGCAAAATTGTAGACTTATTTGTATTTTATCCAGAGTTGAAATTTTACCAACGGGATGGAAAGAAGGGGTGAAAGGTGGAGGGTAAAGAGACCATCAGTTTTTATAATTTTTATTTTCAAATGCACCAAGTCAATATTACATGTTGTATATGAATGTACAAATGTTGTCATCGGCTAATGGCAGAAAATGCCAAGTGATAGTGACTTTAATAATATCTTTCCATTGCACCATGTAAGGTTTAAAACCTCCTTTGTACCACTAATTTATGTCCGGAACACGTTACCTTCGGTGTGAGGTCTAGTCCTAGAAATCCACAGTTGTTTAGAAGGTATGGTAATTTGTATTCACACCACAAGAATATTAATAATAATGGTAATATACTACAGCTACAATGGAATATTTATGTTTTTCCTGTTCTGTAACTCGCTAATGTCTCGCTAGGGGACGCTGCTGGTGCATGCTCAAGTGGATAAAGAAACGCACTCCACGACACAACAACCAATAAATGCTTTTATGGAACCGCCTGTTGTCAAGTCTGACTTGTGCTTACTTTCATTTTCAAATTTGTAAAGTATATATGTGTTTGGAAACGTTGTAGAGACATATATCTGTCCCTCTATCCAAAGCTTTACCATTTCTAAGCTATTCAGTTGGTTTTGAGTCACTCGCGAAAACATCGTCTAGATGGAAGTAGAAATAGCTATGGAAGCATTAAGATCTATATATCGATGTCGTGTCACTTAGCAGATACATACAATGCACGGTACCTTCTACCGTACCCGGTAATTCTTGCCGCACCCCAGAAATTCTCGCCGTACTGGCTAGAAATTTTCTGCAATACTCACAGCGCACTTGGAAAATGTTTTAAGATTTTGCGTGATTTTGTAGTAATTGTACAACGCCACTCCACAGAGAGACTGTCAGGAACGTTAATTTGTTTGCCTTGGACTACAAATGTATATGAGACTGGAAACTCGAATAGACTACGCTGTGGCCGTGCGACGACCGGGCACGGCAAGAATAGCAGGGTACATAATATAATAACGGCGACAAAGGAGTTTCAAAGGTCTGCCTAGAGAAATGACACGTGTAAAATCTAACAAGCTCGTCTTGTCCAAAAACGGGTGACGTAAATTCGTGTGGATTAGTTGAAAGCCGTTCGTAAATATATCGTTTTAACATTAACATCAACGAGGTCTCCGTTTTTTTTTAAAGTAAACGTATATAGATTGTTGTTTGATGATTATTTTCGCCTTTAAGTGTGAAATTACTACAAATGATCTCTCTATACAAAGTACATACCTTTTTCGTTTTAATAGAGATTGTTTGATGCTATTTTGGGTATCATATGAGTGAGCCTCAACTTCATCGGTCGTTTTTTATCCTACTGTTCCATATAAATCAAACCATAGTGGTACAATAGAAGCTCAGTGCACGACATCGCTCTGAAAAGCGTGTTATATATTGATAGATCGCGCCTTGAGAGCTAATTTGGCTTCGTATCAAAGATGCATGGAGCTGCCTGAACTGACAGGTAGTTCAAAGAGAACGCTGCCATCAGAATTTATCAGCATCCCGAAAGGTCACACGAGTATGCCGAGATATTTCTGGCTCCTGTGCATTGTTATAATACAAAATCTATGAAGCACTTCAGAAGATGAAACATCTCGAAACGTTTGAGTACTTCATTCTTATTGTTCAAGGCTTGTATGGATTTTCTCGAGTCTTCTCTTTATTCGCGTATTTGTCTTCTTTCACGTGCCCTGACAGGTCGCACCATGCGCACGCTTTAAGTACATAGTGTGATGAATTACTCGTTCGATCTGACTGATACCACGGGACCGCCGCTCACGTTTCCAGCGGAGACATAACCCAAGGCCTCCACAGCGACTCGATAGGCCATGTTGATTGATCATATGGATAAAAACCTCTGGGAACCCCCCAATTGATGCGAGCGTGTGAATAAAAAGTTTGACAAAAAGGTAGCCCTTATCATGAAATGCAAGTGGCCAGGAAGATTGAACAAATACAGCATATAGAATATCAAACAATAGATTCTTCATTTTTGTTCTTTGACATCTTCCTCTTATACATTGGAATTGACGTTTGCTTTCTATGACATTAGTATATGTTTTCCTATAACGTTATAAACAAATTTTTAATCAACGGCATATATTTGCTCATTTTGCAGCTGCTTGTAGAATTTAAGGCATGATTCAAAAGTTTTTTTTGGGGGGGGGGGGGTCGGGCGAAACACTGATGCACGCGGATGTCATCCATGTAGCCAAATCAACATCACCTTACATAGAAGCCATTCCACTACCATTACTTAGATTGAATCCCTCTCAACTGTCGCAAAGATGTATAGTTAAAGATGGCCTCCTTCTTGCACTTTCTTATCAGTCCTGACGCATTGGTTTCTTCTCATTTTGTGACACTTCCATGACAAGGAATAAAGAGGCCGGCAGGATGAAGGTTTGGTTCCGTTCTAAGTGAATGTCGGCTGTAAGGTCAGCGCCCCCAGCAGCAGGCGTACATCTGTCTTTCCGTAATGGTGACCATTACGGCGGGAGGAATCGATCCACGCCACGGGAATATGGCCGAGGAACATTAATGTTGTTTTCTACTAGTGTCATGGTCCCAACAATTTAGACTCAGTTGACAAGTAGGGATTTTATTTTTCTACGTACGCGTTTCGGCCGAAGTGATCCAACAAACACTCTTCAACATGATGAAATTGAAATACAACCGGGCACTGGCATTTTCTAGCAGCCGGGAATTAGTTTGCTCCTATGTTCTCTTCTGCTTCTGCAAGCAGATATGATAAACGTCGGAGCGAACTATTATCCGAATTGTACCTAGGCTAGGTATTTTCAACATCACATTTTAGTCCTATAGATATGCAAGCACAACATGTCTGGTTATATAGACTTTTCTATTGCAACAGACATGAGGAAGACATATTGCAAAATCATTCTACAACGTTTTCATCACTTAGATTTCCAATTGAAAATTTTATGTCTCCTGTCAGCGGTCGACCAAACAAAGAATAGGGAAGGCATCTTTCAGCTAGAGCCGGTCATGTTACCGGAAACACAGCAGTTTCCCTAGGCCGAACCGGGAACTGTAAATATATGTATGTAACCACATTACCATGTAATTCATGGCATTTGTGCCAGGCAATATGATATGGCAAGCTTATGAATAAAGTCATGATGAGATATCCAACCCCAATATTACCCTAAATACTAACGTTATTACATCGAAAGGCGGCAAGAAAAACTGGAACGCTCTTATTGTTGTAGATCTATAGAGAGAGACGCCATTTATACTACAAGTTAGCAATAGCATAAATTTTGTCTGTCTGTTCTGCATATTAAAGCAGCGAATTGCTTTTTGAGCGGAGCACACCATTTTGTACAGCAAGTACAAGCTGCGAAATACCAGACTATAAGGTTTGATCCACTCACATCGGCATGGACCCCAAATATTTTCGATAAGCCTGGTGGGTGGTTTAGAAAACCTCCCTCGTGACCTTCAATGAAAAGCGGCCTGCAGGCCGATTTGAGCTTCTCATGAATAAATAAAAGCTCAAACCAACCAACCAACCAACCAATCCACCGATAAGCTTAGAAATGATATAACTTTTGGTAGAGGGACAAATATAGGTCTCTACAATGTTTACCGTGCTCGAGGGTGTCTCTCCTTCATCAATGGACTTCTAGCTTTACGTCCCATCCAAGAGGACTAGATATTCGAAGCTAGGTACTCATTTTCACCTGGGTCTAGAGAGAGGAAATAGGTGCCTTTACTAAGGGGCCCCTCGTTGGTTCCAACATAAAACTTTAAGATCAACAACCCTATCTACAAATCACTCTTTGCCGTTTGCATCTCGCTGTTTGCCGATGTAGGTTTATTAATAGACTACAGTTTCAGCACCCTGGACATAACCAATTTTCATGGGGACGGTGATAGCGGGCTCAGAGACAGTGTTTTATTATTCCATTTTTTCCTGTAGCATACTGTTTTCTAACTCCTGCCGTATACTGATGACTCCAATGTATATAATATATGTAATATATGTATGATAGCTACACCGACAAAAAGTCAATACCTCTCATAGCCACGTGCGATCGCGATTCTTAGAACCCGTTTGTCGGAGGCAATGACTATGAATCTCGCTCAGTCATTAGTCATAACGAGACAAAGCTCGGTTGAATGAATCCTACATCGGCAACGATTGGTCGCTAATAATCCGTGCATGCCACTTATTTCGTAATGGCACATCAGAGCCAATTTAGACATCCTTATATGGATAAAGGAACGTGATTGGCTGACCGAGGGTAGCTAGATTTTGTTTTCTTCTTAAGTTTTTTAGTTCAGCTCTTGTGTCAGTCACCTCTTGTTTGTCGGTTGTTTTTATTCTTTTTAGCTAATTGATAAGCTTAAAAACCCAGGGATCTTAAACTCTATGATAGAGGTTTACAGATTGGGCAGAGTTCATGATGATGTACATCAGACTATTAAATAGTATGACACGACCGTCCCTGTGTACGTCAAATGAGTGCGGTCTCCAAAGAACAAGATCCTTTCAGAATCACATCAAGCAAACCTTTACATAGATTCCTTTTATCCAATTTCCTTCCGCAAAACAACACTATGCCAAGCGCAAATCTAATTTGTCTTGCCGCCCGCGTGGCTTACGTTACCTGAATGTTTTCCTGATGTACACGTGACATCGCCTTCTTGGAAGAATTCATTTCAGTGACTGGATATGCCTTCCAGGAAAAATGTCTTCCTGTATTCTTGAAAGAATTTATTTCAGTGACTGGATTCGTGTGAGGCTTATAGCTTATCGATCAATACTTTCCAGGAAAAATGCATTACAACGTTCTTAAGATTTTATTCCAGCGACGAGCTCTGTCGCCCACTTAACACGTGCGTGCTGAAAAGATCAAAAGGCTTCTTGTGAGAATCCGTGTACAAATCGCCCACATAGCACGTGCTGTTTCAGAATCAAAGGTTAGATGAGATTCTAGGGATTGCTGACTCAATTTTCATTCCACTTTGTAACGTCCTGTCTGCTCCAAATCAAACTGCCCTCCAGAACGTAAGCCCCACACATTGCGCGCATAAAACCGGAGTATCAAATCTGACATTTTACTTATAAAACCAAACCGTTTGTTTTTCCTTTTTTTTACCGTGCAGATGGGTGAATGATCTTTTCAAGCAACCATAGACTTGCAGTTAAGAGCATGCATCTGGTGTTCTGAACACGTGAAACGCAAATCAGTGATATTGCCGATGACTAGAGTAAGCTATGAATCGATTTTAGATTTGCTATGCATTGGTGTATATTACACCTGTATCTCGCATGATGTGTTACGCCTTTTTGGGTTACGTTGCCAGTCGGAGAAATAAAATGGCGGACGTCGTCACAGGCCTGAGTGAAAATGTGGCCAAATATAATGTAGCCTTACATGTACGGTGTTTTGAATGCACGTCAGCTGCTTTCGTTTGATATCTGTCTGTAACGGGAAACTTCTTGATTGCCGTCTTATGATCTAGCTTTGATTCAATATCCTTTAGTTTGGTGGCGAATCTTTATTCTCCATCCATGTGATGAATCAAATTCATGAAAGCTATGAATAGGTGTTCAGATCTACATCCCACGAGTTGAATATCCTCCTCTCCCAGGATTTTCACCGCCTTGTGATTTTCCGCACCTTTGAAGTCATCTCCTGCGCCAGTCGTCTCTTTGATGTCCCCGCCATCGTGAAATTGATGCCAGGCGGCGTGGGCGTGTGAAGCAAAGTCTTATATCACGCGCGATAATAAGAACATGTATTTGATAAATTACTTTCTCATCCGCCTCTGGCGTTCCTTTCCCTCACAACTCCGGTATTCTTTGAACTTAAATCGGACATGTTACGTGCCATACAACACGAGGGAAGCGACCTTTAAAATAAAGTTATCTGTCAAAGTAAGAAGAAAAAAAAGGTACACACCACAAAGAGAATGCCATGAGTGCTTGTTTATCTAATTCTGGTTGGCGCTCGATGATGCAATAACAGGCACCGCAAATTCAGCACCAAGGACAGTCGCAGGTAGAGGCAACATTGCGCTGGTTGATGGACAGTACAGCTGCTGCCGCACAAGTTGCAATCGACCCGCCATGGACTAGGAGGCATGAGCGGACATCAGTACCACACAAGTGTCCATTGTGACGAATTTTGCTAAAGAATTAGTCAACATCCCTTGAAAAAATGTTCATTGCGAACGGGAATGCAGATTTATTCAGTACGAATGAAGTGCAGTGAATGATATAGTAATAAACAGTTTCTTCAACTGACCTTTAACACGCACCACGTAAATGTGCTAGAATAGATTGATAGCCAGATGAGAACGCCCGTTACTATGCTAGCAAGGGCGCGAATAAACACGCTACTAGCTATTACTCCAAACTCCAGGTGATACACCCTGCATCGCAGCAACCGTACAGTAACTGTGCTATTTTTAGCCTACGTGATATATCTCTCCTTCGGAAGATAAGCCGATCTTTACGGCAGGCACGGGCGTAGTAAACACGGTATCTGTAATGATATTGGCCGACGATCGCAGACGATAAGCTGGATAGATTGCTTCTGGGTGCGCTGGGAACGAGAATCGTTGCTAGGGCGCCTGGCTATCAGCTAGCGGGATATTGGTTCCTCCTCTAGTCGTGAGATGTTCGTACTTTGAACATATCGCACGGGGAATGGAGGGCACGCGGCAGGTATGGTCCAGGTAGGACTGAACAACACACCTAGAGATGGCTCAGTTAATTGGATTTCGGACGACCATGCCTCCCGTCGTACTTACGCTGGAAACTCTTGAAAGTAATACCACATAGCCATATCCACGGGCTAAATGCACACCGCGGCAACCATCTTAATGTTAGATATTAATATTATAGAGAAGGAAATGGTCGGATAGCCATGGAAGGAAATACCTGACATCAACTACAACAGCAATGACTATTGGCTATGATAGCGTTGAGGGATGGACATCCATTTCACTGTTGTGCCGGAAACGGGAAAGAAAATTGTGCAATTATAAACCCATTCATTGAGTGACACAACGTATAATCAAGTCAATCAGTGTCTATATATTGATGTTTAAAAAAAGTGTGTTAGATTATCAAAGTTCAGATGGAAAGTTACTTTTAGGAACATTTCATCGCTTTATATGACAAAAATATAACCGTCGATTTTCCCAGCGGTCCGTGCAAACGACCGTATGCATATGGCAGTGACGTCATGACGGCTACCCGTGCGGTTATTATTGATATGCTCATATTCCACAGTTCATCTGGCGCGAACAATGGAGCATAGCTCGTTATAACGTACATTACTCACCGCTGCTACCCATACCATCAGGCGCTGGGAGATCGTTAAAGATTTTAACGCGCAAAGATTTGTCTACAGCACATTGATGGCCGCCGACTTCTCAGACTACAGTCTATAACAATGCTGAATAATCTAATCTGAACTGAAATTTGTGTGTTGATGCACTTATTTGGTAGAGTGTACATTTTGTCCACTGTGCATGTATGCTGATAAAAAACTGTATTCAGCCCTAACTTGTCTTTTGGACCACTAGAAGCCTTCAAGACATTGTATACATTGTATCTTGAGAGATACTCATAATAGACGTATATAACATACACTTTATCACGATGATATCTTTTTAGTGTTTTACCTCGGACGCCCTCTCCCTCTTATCCGTATGTCACATTACCCTACATCTGTCCTTACATTCCAAAAGTACTCAGTGGTACCATATCTAATATATGAGCGCCCCAATATTGGCTTTTTTTAATTCTCCAGATTTCAAAATCCATTTCCGTCGCGCAATCTCCGCAGTAAAATTTGCCATTAGGTCGGACAAGAACCGGCGACTTCACATTCCATCATTGATTGTCTGAAATTCCCTGGCTGCATCGCTCAGTGCCGCGTCATTAAGGCTAGGGTCACAATTGGCCCGGTGCCCGTCAGGGATGTAGCCCCGGCCGGGCTCTGAAGTCGGGCGGACACCGGCTGTTTATCGGCTGTCGTGGTCACAATCAAACGTTGCCTTCGCGCTGCCCCATGGGGGTCCCGGAGTGTTCCGGCGGGCACCCCGTCATTTTTCTTTAAAAAATTTCCACCTTCCTAGGTTCGTCTCCGGCAGACACCCGTCAGATGTTCTGACGGTGTCCTGTAGTCACCCCTGCGGGGTCCGACAGGGTAACGTTTGTCTCTCACAGCCCGGTGGGGCAGTTGTAGGGTCCCTGCCGCATGCCCTGCGAACAACGGCAGGGAACCAGGCAGGCTCCTGGTGGGCACTCTTTAAGGGGTATAAAAACAAGCATTGCCTGCATTCACTTAAGGTAGTACATCATTGAACTTGGAGTACTGGTGCGGTACGTCGGGTCCGTTCACTGCGGTACGGTTATTTTCGCCAACTTTTCCTCGCACTCGCACTGACGTGCGGTACTGTTACGTTTCTAAACTAAACTAAATAAACATGTTATTGGAATTTTTAATGTCGGCGGATGACTTGCCAAACTGTTGAGGCCTATATTTTTATATTTGTAAAACGAAAAAAAATGGCTTATGGGTCCGAATGACTGCAAGTTTGGCGTTCCGTCGGCCAATTGCAGAGGAAACGTCCTTCTTCAGCCAAACATCTTTCTTCAGCTTGTTTCTATAGTCTGGGGTTGTAATATCGTAAAAAACATAGAAGCTTTCTATGAAGGAGGCTATCTGTTCGTCCTCCTTCTCAGTGATGCAGCCTATTATGTGGTCTGTTGCGTGGTGTGTTGTCCTATCCCCCTCTGTTCAGCCCTTGTCTGCAGAAGTTTCTGTTGCTGAATTCTTCCGCCTGCCTAGTGGGCTAAGGGCTGTTTCCCCTGGTCTTCTCCTTTCCCTTGGTATAGCGCTATGCACTTAACTCCACTGTAATACGAGAACTGTGTGATACGTGTAAGTTCACGGCTTTTGTCCTTTCACGTGATCTGTGACGTCACATATTTGACCCGGTGTTACGAATTACACACTTTTATTCCGTAAACCTGGTCTTTGACGTAACGAATTTATTCCGACAGACTGCCGGCAACCGGAGGGGTCCCTCTCGGTGTTGTCACGATTAGGTCGTGGGGTGGTTGTACGAGCGGGTCCCTGGTTCATTTTAACTCAGACTTAAATTGAACCAGGGTCCCGGCCGGGCCTCAAAATACCCCGGCAGCCGCGAGGTGTCCCACAGGGCAACGCAGGGGTCACGCCCGAAAGTGCCAAAAAACAGCCCGTGAATTGCCCGGCAGGGCCCCTTTTTCGAATTGTGACCTAAGCCTTAGGACGTGGGTTTTTCCTAATGACTGCTCGCAGACAACCCGGCACCACGGATAGTGCTCATGCACACCAAGGGACTCATGGAAGAGTAGACTTTATTTTTACAAACCCGCCTTTACAAAAGGCGCCACAGTTTTTATGCTCGCGCCCTTCGATTCTTTTGTGATGATTCCGTGTTGTATGATTACGGCGCGCGCGGGTGTACATACAAGTGTGATGTGTTGTTACGCTAACGTTGCCGTGACAGAAATACTCCATCTCATCTCGCATTACAGCCGAACGATTACCTGTCAGACTGCAGAGAGAACTAGCGCCGGTGAAAGATGGCCCGGCTGCCGGAGTAATGACGCTGGGAGACCCTGCTGATGTTGGCATCCATTTCGCCAAGATATCGTCTGCGAGAAGCCATTTATTCCCGCGTTTTTGACGTCCCACAGGCAAACATATGGCTGGGAGAGACGCCCCAGAAATACGGAATAGAGAGACGAGCTAGAAAAGGGCCTGAAAAAAGAAAATGAAAAATGCAACAAATACCAGATCTAAAGAGATATAAGAAACATAAAAGTTAACGTTACCTTTATTATGGTTTGTGAGAAGCACATCCGTCCCATCTTTCTTACCCATACTATGATTCTAAGGTATCTTATGACTCTAAGGTATCATTAACAAGCATATATCACACATATGATAACCTGCTTGCCACATAGATAGACTGGTGGATGGATGGATATAGATATATAATATGGATATGCAGAAGTGTGATACATATACGTTGATAGCTAAAGCTAACAGATGGATAGATTTTTTTCCAAGTTACTAATGTTGCTGTGGGACTGCAGTAGGATATCAGAGCTCTGGGGTTTACGTCTACAGGGGCCCCTGATGCTAATGCGGGGGAATCCCCGATGTAAGAAAAGGCTTTGTCGTGTGTTTTATGACCCGAACGGCGCTACAGCTGAGAAACTTTCCGCGGGGGACGTCCTGGTAATAGTACCGTCTGTCAGGGGATATAGAGTGTTGCTGAAATGTGCAATTTACCGGGCCGGAGTTGGCGTGTGGAAAACCATCTCGTCTGTATTACCTGCAATCATGGTTCCTCCAAGGACTCCCAACTTGCAACTAACAATCCGAGACTTTGACAGTAGCTCTTAACACGAAGTTCATGAGCTCTACTGCAAATCTTGAAATGTTCGCTGGAATTTAATTCCATTGTAGGAAAAACGTTGTGTTCACGGCGGTTTTATGTTCGCGGATGAAACGAGGGGATATAGTAGAGGAGCACAAAAAAAGAGAAACACTTACGCGGTGTCTTTTTAAAGTTTCGCAAAGACCGAAAACACCGTGAACATTCCACCTTTACAAGGACAATGTTGATAATGTTGCATTCATCTTATCTCTGATCACTGAAATTGTCGAACTTTTTTTCAATCAAGAAAGTGCTGGTCTGTCTCAGATACAATGTATATACAACAATCAACAATCGAGCGAATGGGAAGCAAAAGTTGTCACTACTTTCAAGTAGGCAAGGATGAATCCGTTGTCAAGGCGGTTTGTCGCATAGCGTTTCCATCGTTTGAAATCAGTATTCAACATTTTTTCGCGCCAGAATAGTGTAGTTCAGACACTGCCGGATTGCCTTGCTCTCGTAATCTCCAAGCAGATAATAGGGTAGGATATCGTAATGTTTCTCTAACACATACTTACTCATGATCAACTATATAGGAACAGCTGGGTTGGCTTAGCGTCAAGTCAAAGGCCATCAACAAACGTATAGTCCCGTCCCGTGAGTTACTGTAACTCGTGAAATGTTCGAGGTGGTTTTATTTAATTTCGCGGTTTTCGCGGCGTTGTCTTACCACCAAATCATAAGAATTCGAATATATGTTTTGCAAATTCTATTATACTATAGAATCGTTTCAACCGCGAACTTCAAACACCGCGAAAATGTATTTTTTCCTCACCGCGAAATAAAACCACCGCGAAAGTAAATGCATCTACAGTATTGGGATATCGCATGACCTTCCCATTCGTCCTTGTCCCAGTTACATAGATTATCAGTAGAACAGAACCTACCTAGGGCTCTTATTTGGGTGTGCCGGGAAACAACAACCTATTAATGGTAGATGGGGGCCCCTTGGGTTTTCTATAAGCATGGCGTAACCTACATATTAGTCGTATTTCAAATGAGCGTATCCTACTTAGCAGTAGAACCCAATTATTATAATCAAAGGGACGCGAAGCAAGGCCTGTCATCCTAGATGTATGAAATGAATATTATATGACTCTTGTGAGGTCTTTTGTCATTTTGATATCATTTTGTTTTAAATGATCGATGAAGAGCGATGAGACGCCATTGGTGGCTGACCTGATTTGTGCCTGTTTGGTCAATATTACGTACAAATGTATTCGGACTTTGGCTCCCGAGATTTGGTAGCGTTTGATGGTTTTTCTGCTTCCCGAAATGTACAAGAAATTAGTTGACGGGAATAAAATAAGAACCGCCCAAAAAGTGAAAAAACACGTTAGGACCCCTCCCCA
>NC_049990.1:8480448-8483432 GCF_000003815.2 Branchiostoma floridae
CCCAAAAAGTCATTTCCACACTTTTTTATCTTGGGGCCCCAGCAGGTGTAGAGCAAGCTGTTAAGAAGCCAAACTTACCCCGTTTTTTCTTAACGCCAAAAGCTTTTTCCCATTAAAACAAACACTGGCCCCCCCCAAACCCTGGCCCCCCCGGGCCAAAAGATCCAGAAATGGGCGGTTTTGCGGCGGTCCCCCAAGAAAAACTGCCGGGGGGCCAAAACTTTCGTTTTGCCAATCCCAAACGCTACCCCCATACCAAATCGTTATAGTTTTATAAAGGGGATGTGGCCTCCAAATTTGGGCATTTTTAAAGGGACAGATCCCCCCCCCCAAAACAAAACCCCCTTTTTCCCGGAATAATACCCCCCCCCCCCCCCCCCATCGGCCTTATGGATTTATTGAACCGTAATGAAAATGGATGAGCGCCGACAGCGGGCGGTATTGAATAAGGAGTTAGAGACGTCGCCTTCCATTTATGAACAAACTCAATTTCCTCACATCACCGGGGCAGCCGATACGTGCTCTGGGAAGGAGATCACCGGGCAGCCATTACGTGCCCCGGGAAGGAGATTGGTTTGGATATCCCGGAATAACCCCGAGTAAACTCTGCGGTATGTTATTCACAACGTTTCGATCGACTTTTGTGTCCGGGAAAGTGTGGACAGGGTTATACGTACACACACAATATCGACGGTTTTGATCGCGCGACGTTGTATCCATGCAGCCGTAACGGCCAAGTTGATTTACTTACATGGATGACATCCACGCGTGCATCAATTTTCGTCCGTTTCCAAAAAAAAAGAAAGAAAGAAGTTTTTCACCATGCTTTGAATCGTACGAAGCAGCTGTAAAAGGAGCGAATACATGCCGTAGATTAAAAGAAAATATAAGAAGATTGACTTTGAAAAAAAAGAAGAATCTATGGTTTGGTATGCAATACTGTATATGTAAGACCATGTAACTCCAATGCCAGCTAACTACATTGACAAATCATTTACAGCTTACGGCCAAAATGTCACCATTGGCAGCAAGCAACGGAGTCTGATATTGACAAGTTAGTGCTCCTAATCTCTAAACAAATGTTTGGGAGGAAAATCGTCACGTTTTCCTAACTGTCTATCTTCACAAAACGTTAGGGAGGCAGTCTGCAATACTAGTAAACAGTCGAGTAGCTTAGGTAACGATTTTTGAATCCCTACATCTGCTTTGCTATTAATCCAATCCAATTTAAGACATGCACTTGTTACTTTTTTATGAGTTTTCAAAGCTGGTGAAGATATACTTTCCATTCATCATTGATGAATGGTCATTTTGGGTCCACAATATCTGCTTGGAGATTACGGCCTTGCACCAACCAATCCAAGACATGCGGATCCAATTGCATTAGCGTTAACCAATGGTCGTTTTGGGTCCCAAACATCTACTTGGACTTGCACCAACCAATCCAAGACATGCACTTGTTCCTTTAAGGCTTGTGCCCTTATGGTTGATCAATGGTCGTTTTGGGTCCCGAACATCTACTTGGACTTGGACCAACCAATCCAAGACGTGCACTTGTTTCTTTAAGGCTTGCGCGGATCCAATTCCATTAGTGTTGATGAATGTTCGCGGGTGCGCGGGGTCAGCCGGCTGCGTGATGTTTTGGAGGAACTAATGTCTCTCTCTCCCCGCGTTAATTCTACCGCTAGTAATTCACCCGAACCGCGGTGCGCCTTGCGCATAAAAATGGCGGCCTTTAATGTACGTTTTAATGCATCCTGGCATTTCCTCGCACTGCTGGAGAATCTTGATGTAGCGGGAGCCATTATCATGACTACTGCAAATGCAGAAACTTTCGCGGTAATTTAATGTGGCCGCTTCCCCGCGAACTTAAAACCACCGCGAACATTTTCCATGGCAGTAAGAGACTACAGTGCATAGTGCTACCGCGAACTTAAAACCACCGCGAAAAGGCCTTTTTCGCGCTACCGCGAAATCAAATGCATTTACAGTACTACAAACTTCAATCTTACAGAAACGACGCCGTACAAACTGTATCACCACTATGCACCAAATAACAGTTTATGGTTCCCAAGTAACGTTAACCCCTTTTTCGTTTGTTGGTTCCTTTTTTTCACGACCAAGTGCAAGACGTGTTTCTTGGAACTCTGAAAATAGTTACGACAACATTCCGGGCATGCAACTCAATGTCGACCCGTCCTTTTGGTACTACATGTACTGTAAAGAGGGAAATATTTGCGAACATTTGATCTTCGCGGTAATGAGACAATGGAGTGGGTTTGAAGTTTCCCTGCATGTTTAATAAGATGGTGGGCGAGCAGAAGACAGGACAAAAATTTACGCGGTGATTTTAACTTCACGGTCAGCGCGAAAACAGCGAACATTGAATAACCGCGAACGTTTCCCTCTTTACAGTAAAATCCCGGGGCGTACACTGTTTGCCGTGTATACTATTGCACTAGACAGGTCCATGACACATTGGGTGACGTGAACCGGATTCAAGGACCATGCCTTGCACAAATATAGCTTGTTTGCTTGTTTTTCGTCTGGGGCGGACAGAAATCCCATTACCCAAATCGCACTGGTTGGCCGGATCCTCTTTCTCCGAGAATTCGATACATTTGGTACAGAGGATCCGTGTATGTACAGAATGCCAAAACTACATATGGCAGTAACTTGCAATATCCTACAATACACAGGCGATCTGGGGGGCAAAATTTCTATTCTATGAATGTTTTACAGCACGGTTAGGGGTCAGTGGTTTTAGAACAGGTGCAACTTGAGTGTGTGGAGGCTCTTACGTCAATGGCGGTCATTTGCTCAGCGGACTCTTACCTTACGCAAACGATGTTAAGTGTACTAGAGGACACAACACGTAGTCCATCTAAGTAATATATCATGCTATGTTTCTCGCGTGTTTTGGCTAGACGTGGTTCACATGTAACGTTAATTTCTTGGTCGCAAAGGCATGATTTTCCTACTCT
>NC_049990.1:8483585-8485923 GCF_000003815.2 Branchiostoma floridae
GACTAAAAAACAGCCTAACCTCTGCTTGGAGAGTATGATTTTCCCCCTCTTCAAGTTTTTCTGGGGTGTCCATTTTCGCGATGAAAAGAAATAGGGTCGACAAAACTGTAAACCTATTGCCATAACGGCCTCCTACATTATGCATTCACCTCGGTAACATAAATGTCGTATAGATATTGTTATCTATGTAGAAATATCATGGCGGCCAGTGAACTCATACAAATTGCCATCAGTGCGACATACAGCACATTACAAGACTCAAAATAGCAATCCATCATTTGAGAACACAGCGATATACAACCTTCGACGTAGTAAAGCAGACAACGGCGTTATCTGATTAAGCTGATGGATTAATGAATCCCTTGGGATCTATGTCTAATTGGGCTACAATTACAGCAAGCAGTCAGGCACTGAAATAATATTTTCAGACGCCCCGGTCCTCAGCTTGTGTGTTTTATGACAAGTCAATATCTGGCCTGAGCCCAAATGTTAATACATGTATAACCATCTGTATGCATCACATTTCACGGTTACTTGTCTCCAGGGAAAACTGTATCTCATTCGGTCACTTACTTCGCTTCGATTTTCTTCCAAGTCGCTCAATATGAAACGCTCGTGACTGTATCACTGCTGGAATTGTGTGGAAAGCCTGGAAAGCGATCCTTTGGCGGCTATCCAGGCAGGCACTTTGTTACAGACGCAGTGGTCACCCCAGCAAACAATCTGGGTTATGTCTTGAATTTTGCCCTGTAAGATATAAACAACCGCATGTCTATTTTCAAAGGTCCAGTCCGGAGGTCAAATTGTTGGGCACGTGGCGTTTTTCACATAGCCTAGGATGACAACCATACCCGTGTTGAACTAGATTACAACGGGGCGTTTTATGGAATTGGAAGAGCGAGGGAGCGGGTCAGGGACACAATGAATGATGAAAGTATTATTCTGGCATTATTATATTATTTATGATCTGTTTAGATTTATATTAAAGGAAAAAATATTAATTTTCTTACACTGCCAGCATTTTCGTGTTCGCAAATTACCCCAAAATCTAAATTTGTTTTGCGAGAATATTCTGCTGGCGTCGTTCCAGAGTACACGTCACCGCGAAGCTTAGGCTGGGGCCGAGCACGAAATGGACTAGAAAGGAAGGGGAAGTCATAAATAACAATTTTCTGCACGTCGGCACTTCTACTGCTGTATATGCATATATATCGTTATAGACAACCACACCGAGTGCGCGAGTACAACGTTTAACTTAAAGACGACCAATTCTGAATACTGAATTTCAGGTGGGAATTTCCAAGGAGTGAACCAAGGAGGTTTTTAAATTATCAGTTTCTCTCCATTCCTTCCTTTCTCTACATTGTCGAACAGACCGTGAGGAAATGACTCCCCTGGCCGGCCGACTCCCCTAGCATACTATTGACTCTATTTGTCCAATTTCTTAACTATTAAGACCACCAATTCGCATAACCCGGTGGTGGCTAACCTTTCTTGGCTCTTTCGCTACATGACCTACATCATTGGCTATTTCCAAGCAGGTGTTGGGGACGTTTAGGGTTCATGGAAGAGCGCAAAGTTTTCTGACCGGCAGCCTTCTAAACAAAAGATATTTCTGAGATCGGGCTGAGGTCTGGTATCCAGGCTACAGCCTTCTAATATATGGTTCTATGCGTGCCGCTGACGGAGAATTCCAATCCCAACATCTACTTGGAGATATACACTTTACGATGTGTGTCTATTCCTAGAAATCATTACACTCCCCACCCTCCCACAAATAATCATTTGCTTTTGATCTCGCCAGGCCAAGCCGCATTGATACTGTAGGCTGTCTATGTGGGTCATGTGGTTCATTTTTCCAAACTAACAGATGGCAACGCAGCGACTGTAACTAAAAACATAACGTCATCTGTCATCTCCCAAACAGCCTCGCAAACGTTGTACAGGTTTTGAATTTTATGTCGGTCCGCCGGTGGCCCTTCCGGGGGGATATACCGAAAGCACATCCCCAGCACATGTCACAGCTGTTTCCAATCGTCCCCATTTGCAGCCTCAGGCCAGGGTCTAGGTCGTTGGGAGTACGTGGGACGCCCGCCCTTCAATGTCACAGCAGCCTGAGTAATGCCATGTGTTTGTATGGCCTGGAACAAATACTAACGTTCGCGTTCTTCAATGGGACAACAACATTTTCCTGAAGTCAAGACTCAAGAAAAGAGCGACATGTCCTTTAATATTTTGCGGGGTGGGGTGCGGTGTGTGAAATTGAAGAGAGAACACACCTTATTTTCCACACCTCTATTATGGTGAGATAAAAATTAGCTGAGCCCTAACGTTATCT
>NC_049990.1:8486023-8490806 GCF_000003815.2 Branchiostoma floridae
CAAGCTATGGCAGGAGTCTTCAAGCCCCGGATGAGGCCTGCGCAGCCTTGAACTTCTACATTTCCCCTAATCTACGGAACAGCCGTTCATCATTCTATATCATGTCTCATCAATTTCTCTTACGACTCATTACGATAAATGAACGTCGGGATGCAACAAAACTTCATAATGAGAGTGGAAACCGAGCTACAAAAGCGGACAAGGACACAATTGCTAGTATTATTAATTGCGTGCCCAAGGTGTCCCAGCCAGCGTGTACTGCATATGAGCAACTATTTACAAAACGGTCATGGACACATTTTTTGTGGTTACTTTCTGGTTGCCCTTTCTGCTGCCACGACTTCAAATAGCAACAGCAAAACTGTATTAAACATTCAGGTCAAAAAAGCAAAACCAAGACTTTCTGCAAGCCATCAAACCGTTTTAGTATAAGACTGTCCATCATACCCCCCAGTCAAGGCAAACAGACCCAAGAATAAACAATAAACGCTGTGCAATCTGGACTTTGAGTCTTTGCCCCCAAAGAAGTTTGGACCTTGTTGACTCTCTTTGGCAATTTACAATAGTCACACCACGCCCCTTCGACCCGGTTGCGAGGACGGGACAGGGAGACATGCAGGAATGCGTGAGTGCCTACGTGATTCGAATACATGATGAGGCCAGAACTTTTAAACAGGCACTGGACTGTCCTTGTAGCAGCATCCCCGTGTACCATTGAAAGGATAGCCTTCTTTTGATGTTAGACTGGGGACCGTAATCTACATTAGCATGAGGAGGGAGGGATTTTGAGAAAGTCATATACACTGATCTCACTCACACTCCATAAAGTTACTTTTTCCAGGCACACAAATAAATTACAGGAGACAGCTAAATCACGTAAATGTAAAAAGAAATGATAACTGCATACCATATTCGCTAGTTCACTGACAAAATAAGCTGTAAAAATGTTAAACGAATAATTCTTAAGTATATAATATAAGTATGATACTGCCGATACTATAATAGTGGAATTTTTTCAGGCACATATCTATGCTACAGCAGACTGCCTTCAAGCCATTCTTCAGGCAGGGTTGTCTGATGCAGCGGACGACACTACCAAAAAAGCATGACGTAATGTTGATCCCCGGTCGATAAACGCACTCAGCCATCACGCAGGGTTTGACCTCTGGGACCTATGGAAAGTACAAACGGGCGTCCTGCAGGCTGGACACGAAAATATGGCCCCTATCCCCGCCGAATACCAGGCTATATACATTTGCTCGGTCCGAATGTATTGGGTGACGCGTCATTAGACGTGCCCTTCGCTTTCTGCCAGTATTCTTGCGGCAACTAGAGCATGAAAAATGGAGTAATTTGAGATAACAGCACTCAGATCAAATTCAAGAAATGGTACGACCTTTATACAAAATCAAGATTTAGACAATTCTGTTTTTGATACAACTTTTTCTTTCTATTTGTCTTTTTTCAATATTGCAAACCGATGGATTTTTTTTTTCAGGCACTAAAATTCAACAGATGCATCAAGTGTTTTGTACAGATCAAATAAAGGTCTTCATTCAATAAAACTAGAACAGTCTACATCAAGATCATGTCCATTGCTGGTGGTTGAGAGTTTTAATGATGTCAATGACACCGATGTTTACGCCTTTCCTTGTTGTAAAAAAAATCTATAAACTTTTCCTCA
Source organism: Branchiostoma floridae (assembly GCF_000003815.2). Lineage (NCBI taxonomy): Eukaryota > Metazoa > Chordata > Leptocardii > Amphioxiformes > Branchiostomatidae > Branchiostoma > Branchiostoma floridae. Next base: position 8,487,708 of record NC_049990.1, read on the forward strand.
GGCACTTTTCCGCTTGGATTCTGGTCAGCGTAAACATCTCCCCTGAACACAAACAGTAATTTGATACGCCCAGTGCGGAGAGTAATCGTCGTGTGGGAATTACGCTCGCTCCGGGGCCGGCCTGTCATGCTCGCGCCGGGGCCGCGGACTTGACTTGGCGCTTCAAAAAAACAGGGCACGTGATGCCTGACAACCTGTCAGTATCCATCCGCTTAAACACTTCAACTTCGCAACTTTAGCATAAAATCCATACTTTTCCCATGTTATGTCGTACTTAATATTGAAGTATTAAAATAGTACGGAAATATTGAGCGAATGCCGCGAGGTCGATGAATGGTTTAAGGTAGAGTGTAGGGACTTGTTCGTGTCTCTGTGTAGTTGTATGAACACACTGCGTGGTGAGGCCTGGCTCGCCGCTGTCCGATGAATGGCAGTCAGTCCTGCGGGGCCTGAGATCATACCTTTATCGGGTTTTCCTCGGCGTTTTCCTCGTGGTTCCCACGTCCAACGCGGATCAGACTCGAGATCCACATCTCCGAGTTCTACGGTAACAGCTTGGCGGCCAGATTTGTCAGGAACAGCGGCGTATAACTCGGTTTTGCGCCGTTTCCCGGGACTTGCGGCCGGCGGGTGAGTTGTTCGTTGCGCTATCCGGTGTGTCAAAGCCAGCCATGACTACTGCGTGGCGGCATGCCTGAAAACTAGAATCCTTCGCTCTCTCTTTCCTCTGATTTCTCATTATAGGATCATTATAAACAGCCCTTATCATACACGCTTACCTAAATCGACTCATTCGTACGTTTAACGTGTTTGATGATGACGTCTCCAAAGGTATTCGGCCGTAATTTTTTTTACGAGGAGTAACGTTATGCTGAAAACGCACCAACGATAAGTTCATGTCATAATTTTTGTTTTGTACGGCGTGCGCTCGGATCCTTCCTTAGATCCTTTAATCGATAAGGACCCTCTGTCCGCCTGTATTGCATCACATCCACACACACTTTCACTTGTTTTTCTACCGAGCGTTGTATGATAATTTGTACCGTGGAGGGTGCCAGTATTTTTGGCCCAAGTTCACAGCCCCCGGCCGCTTGCCAGCCAAGGTCACCCTCTCTCAATATGCGATAATTTCTCCAGGGCTTTTATGCTGCGTTACCCCTAGTCGATGTAGGTCGTTTTAATTTGGCTATCTAAATTCATATCAGTGGACTCAATACCGGGGTAGCCGACAATGTAACGACATTTATCTTGGTGATGGTGGTACTTAGCCTGGTTTCTTTGTATAGAAATTATGAAAAGGAAAGATGCCACATTGGAAAGATCATTTTTATGATTATCTACTACAAATATTTTATGGCCCCCATAACTGAAAGTTCTGAAATTGTTGTCCTTGGCTGTTATGCATTGGCCGCCTGAGTTTTTTTTAAGAATCCATATTAGGCACCGAGCCCAATTTTATTTATTTATTAATTTTTGTATTATTATATTTATTTATTCATGTCGGTCTATTTGGTTTCAATTTGGAAGATTATCAGTGTGACAGAATAAGAAATGGATGGAAATAAATGTAAAATATCTTACAAATCTAAGGCGATTTTGTTTCGTTGATGGTGGTACTGTAATAGATTTAACTTCTGTCAGAAGCATATGTCAATGTTTGGTGGAAAAGGTGATAAAATCATACATTTTTCAATGTGCAATTTTTGAATCTAAAACGATTTATGACAGTCTGTTTTCCATAACAATGATAGTTTGGTATATTTGGAGCCATGAGTGTATATTTGATGGACTCACTCAATGGCAATCGTTCCAGCATGTTGCTGGTTTCCTGCGGGCCAGTTCAATGTCTCAAAACACCTTAGATTCTGTAATTTCTGTTGACATCTGGAATAGTTTCCACTAACCAGAGACAGGCAACATGATTTATTTATACTTCTTGGGGCCTACCCTTGCTCGTTTTTGGCAGTGAAAACATCTTGGCTGCCAACTATGTTATGTTAAACAGCTTATGGCAAATAATTTCATAACTATGATATGTATAACATTTGCCCTACTTATGTCTTTTCACATGTTTTTTAGCTTTAATTTTGGATTGTTATTTCTTTAAAAGATTGATTGTCTAACAATGTCTTTTGAAGAGCTACCCCAAAGATGTTTTGGGCAATGAATGTATTTTACAGCTGCTTTACTGTAAAAGCTACCCATATTGGGTACTCAATATGAAGTCATGGTATCCATCCTGGTGCATAAAATGGATGAGTCGATATTGGGATTGCTATAAAGGAAACGTTTTATTGGGCTGCAGCTGTTCATAAGTCGGTTGCTTCTTTTGAGCTACATTTTGTCGTAAATTGTAACTGTGAATTTCATGGAACCCCAAATGGGTGTTGCAGGTACAAGTGTGGCATGTACAGGACTTGGGACAATGTGATATTTTTATGCGTGTCTTAATGTCACGGGTAGGAATGTTAGGATTCTGAGGGATTATTGCAATATATTTTATATTTTTATGGAACACTGGTCAGATTTTTGTCGTGTAGTCATTAAAAATGTTTGAAAAAAAGTGTATGGTTAGAAAGAGGGCATTTTACTGCACGTCTGATTCCTTTTTTTATTAGACAAAGGGTCAAGGTATATTTATTTGTAAGGGCACAGAAGCTCATGGCTATGTATTTGAATTTGAAAAGTAGAATATGCAAGGTGTTGATTTATTATTATTTTCTAGATCCATGCGAGGGTCTGGTACCTAGTACTGTAGTGGTAAGGGTGAAGGCAGATGCAAATGTGCTGCTACCTTTACTGTACCCCTGAACTGAAGACTTGCCAAAATCAACTTAAAAATAGCTTCATAATTTGTCAATGCCAGGACAGATAACCCATGCTGGGGTTGCTTGCTTCCTGTTTATCGGGATGGCAGGCAGAAGATATGTATGGCAGACTGTGCGGTAGGCGGCGGAGTGTCTCGTTCCTTGGGGGTGGTGGCAACCAATGTAATATAGTCAGCTGCCTTTTCTTGCCTACAAAACTGGTATATATCATATCAGCTTGTCATTATGATACTGGGTGCTTCATACAGATACTTTGTAGCTGACTGTGACT